>NW_026057582.1:44633305-44711636 GCF_023721935.1 Panthera uncia | reverse complement strand
AAAAAATATATATATATATATATATATATATATATATATATATTCCATATGGCAAAAATACTATAGGCTTACAAAGATAAGAGTCATAGAGAAGCAAATTTAAATGGTTGACAAATTTAATAAAATTCTCATGTTCAACAGTAGTCAGGGAAACGCAATTAAAGTAGCAATGGGGCATCAGTTACACCTCCCAGAACAGAAAAACTGTAAAAGAGGGGTAACCTATATCACACCTAAGGTTAATGAAGAAAATAATAGGTTCCTACTTTGCTGGTGAAAATGTTATGGCCCTTAGAGTAGTCTGGCAAAATTTACTGAAAATACATAGATACATCTCCATTTGGTTCCATTCCTGGGAACCTATGAAAAGTACCAACACAAAAGGAATATATGAGGCTGAACTGTTGTAGTATTTTTTTGAAATGGATAAGACAAATAAGCAAACGAAGTGGATTTCCATCAATAAGGATTAAATAAACAATGGTACAGGGGCATGATAAATTAAACATGTACCAGAAGACTTAGATTTCTAAAAGGTATCCTGAGAGAAGCAAGACACAGAAAATTGGATATACTATATTCCTAGTTTTGTTCTTAAGTGGCTAAAACTACATAGGAATAAATACATATGTTTCTTTGTGCATGTATATATTTTCATTTAATTGCAAAAGCATGGAGAAAAAAATATGGGAGGTTATCATTGTGGGTTACAGGCCAAGGGTTGGTGACTGGGGGTAAAGAGGGGTATGGGTAAAAAGGAAAAGAAATAGTAAAGAGGAACATCCCAATAAAAATGTGTATAATATCCTCACATTTATACACATATTTTAAATTGTGTTTGTGCACACAGATGTAATTTTTAAAATAATGTATTTGACAAATGCTGTAGAAATACTAATTCCATTAGGGCATAGCTGAATGGCTAGAAAGGGCAGAGAGAAAACAAACTCTCTATGGTTGTATGTTCAACAGAAACATTTGTTTCTCTCCCCCGACATCAGCTGTCTTTTGTCAATGTCATGGAAACCTGACCTCTCAAGTGCTCCTACCTTGACATCTGAAATTACACACAGCAGTAGCAGTTCTCGTGTCTCCGTTCTTCCCTATCTCTTCACTAAAGCCAGCCCTTCACCCTCTCTGCCTTCTCCAGTAGCGGCCCATCATCATAGCTACTCACTTCTGCATCTTCAGTCCTTTCCTCAAATCTCTTCTGCCCGAGCTTCCCCTCTACCTGACAACCCCTTTCACCATCAAGATTTCACAAGACTGAACTAGTCTGCTTTCACTGACCTTCAAATCTTGATTTCCAGCCCAGATTTTTCTTCCTAGCCCCAGCCTCCTATTTCCAACAGCTTATACAACTCCACCAAGTTTATGTCCAGGTACTTCAGGTTCATCTGGACATGGCTAGGACTGCCATAACAGACTACCACAGACCAGGTGGCTTCGACAATAAAAATTTATTTTCTCACAGTTCCGGAGACTGAAAGATCAAGATTGTCGGCCAGTCTGGTTTCTCCTGAGGCCTCTCTCCTTGACTTGCACATGGCTGTCTCTTCTCTGTGCCCTCACATGGCCTTTCCACTGGACATGCACATCCCTGGTATCTCTTCCTCTTAAGGACTCCATCTGTATTGGACTAGGGCCCCACCCTGATGGTCACATTGTAATTTAATCACTTTAAAAGTATCCAAATACAGTCGCATTCTGAGGTTATTGGGATTATGATTTCAACCTATGAATTTGGGGGGAACACAATTTAGCCCATCATGATGTCCAAAACAGAACTCATTCTCAAGGCAAACAGTAAACATGCTTGTCCTTTTCTATCTATCTATCACAGAAAAAGGTGTCAACCCAGGATCCAGAGCCAGAAAGCCCAGAGTTAACTTCTGAAGTTATCTGACAGAAGCTGGGTTCTGTCTCCCTCCCCCATGCCTATCCACCTGTTCACCAAATATAGCCTCCATGTTTCCATCATCACTGGCATGGCCAGAGATGACTGTCATCCCCTTTGATTATTGCAACAACTCTAAGCCTTCTTTTCTGGCAACCAGGCAGCCCACATTCAATCTAGCCTCTACTATTCTACTAGAGCAATCTAGTTTCCTTTCAAAATAAAACGTAATTATGCCACACCCTGTTTAGAAACTTCCACTCTCTACTGTCCATGGGAAGAAATCCAACTCCTTTGCTTGGCACAAAGGTTTGCCCATTACCACTCTTCAACCTAAGGCTTCTTCTTATCTTCCAGCACTCTATCCACTTGTAGCTTGTGTTCCAACAGCACCGAATGTATTTGCCCCAAATACATCATGCCCTTTCTTCCCTGTTCCTAAAATGCCATTCCTTCTCTTTTCCTGCAAATAAGGTTCTAGTCACTCCTTGTGGCCCAGATCAAAGCGTTTCTGTATTCCCAGTTAGTCAGATCCTCTTCTATTCCTCCAGCCTATTGTATCTATATTATACACATTTATTCAACTATTGTAATGTTTCATCTTAAACTTCCTTCTTCCCTACCAGCCTGTATACGTCTCAAGGATGATGACTCTACTTGCTTGCCACTCATTAAGTGTTTGTCCCATGAGTGATTCACTTGGACCTGTGTCCTGATCTCGTCAAACTCCACATGTGCAAAGTGAAACTCATAGTCGCCCCTTCCATGCAGATCCTCTTCCCAGCATCCATGGTCCTAACACGGACCTCACCATTTCTCTTGGATACATAGTACTCAAATCTTGGACTCCTCTTGGACGTCATCTCTGCCTTTATTCCCCAAAGAAAATCAGCTACCAACGTGTAGGAGTTTGGAGTTTGTTTCTCAAAAAATCTCTCTGTTCCCAACAGAAACTGCACCCATACCACCCTCTGACTACATTTCTGCCCTGTCTTAGGTGACATGTTTTCAGCCTCTCTCAATGCATATCCCCTGAATGTTACTTCTAGAAAGGTTGCCTGAAACACTACCTTTAAACTGTTATTGTGGTGAATCCCTATTGCCTAAAGAGTTTATTTTCAACTCCTCACTCTGGCACTCGGGGAAGTAAACCTGCTGATCTGTCCTCACTTCCTTCAGCTGCCCATCACAGACTCTAGGTACACCATCACATCCCCTTGCTAAAGTCTTCCCCTTTTCCATGCCCTACTGCTCATTTACTCATTCCATATTTACTTGGAACCCTCTCTATGCTAGCCACTGCGGTAGGCTCTGATAATGAAACAGGAAAAGGCAAGATTCATGGCTTCATATAAACCAGTTGTACTCAAATTTTACTATGTTTAAAAAATAGCTTGGGGCACCTGGGTGACTCTGTCAGTTGAGCATCCAACTCTTGATTTCGGTTCAGGTTGTGATCTCCCGGGCTGTAAGATCAAGACCCACATTAGTCTCTGTGCTGGCAGTATGGAGCCTGCTTGGGATTTTCTCTCTACCCCTCCCATGCTGTACTCTCTCTCTCTCTCTCTCTCTCTCTCTCTCTCTCTCAAAATAAATAAATGAAAAAAAAAATAGCTAAAGCACTAGGTTAAAATGAAGAATTACTATACCAAACCCCTCAGCCCAAAAATTCACATTTGTAGATACAGAGTGGGGCCTAAAAAAGTTCATGTTTACCAAATACCTGAGACTCTAAGGGATCTCACTTTGAGAGACATTGATATAAACTAACAATTAAATATACATAAGAGCCATGCATGGCATCAACACAAGTTATTAAGGGAGAACACTGTACCTGAAAGGCCATCATATTAACCAGGCTAAAAAGATGGGTGTGAAGAGACTGAAGGGGAGAAACTTCCATGAAGAGGAAACAATCTGTGCAAAGTTCGAAAAGTCTGAAACCAGTTAGAATGCTGAAAACAGCTCAATCATAGAGTCCAGTGGGAAGAGCTGGGAGATGATCAACAAGGCTGACCATCCAGTGCAGACGTGTCTGGAAGACAACAGGTCTTAAGCAGGGGAGGGACAGGATTCTCAACCCTGCATGTGCTCCCTCTTTTCCTTTCCAACAGTTCTCTCCCAAAGCTTGGTTAGTATTCTCACACACAAATGCTTATTAGTCCTCAGCTGGAGACTCAAGGGTGACGCTCAGATGGAGCTCTCTTTCCCTGCAGCTTCCTCCTCTAGGGTGCTCTGCCCTGAGAATTCTGGATAGTCTGCTGGTCTCCATCAGCAACATTTCCTCAATTCAGAGAGGCCACCAGGTTCCACCTGGGCTCCCCGTCCCTTGCACCATGACCTCACATCTCTCTCAAGGCAAGAAGGTAGAACAATCATAGGGTTCATCCCATTGACTCCTGTTTCTTAGAGACCACTGCCTTTCTCTGCCTGATTCCCACTGTTCCGAAACCTATTTTTTCATATATTGGGTCTGCTTTTTTTGTTGTAACAGAAGGATAAATCTGATTCCTGTTACTACATCTTGACTAGAAATGGTAGTTCAACTCCTTATTTCTAAGTAAAAGGTTTATGCTAATATTTCTTGATTTACACATTTGGGCATTATTTTCTTAACTAATCATAGAGATCCTTCCCCTTCAGCCCAGACCTGGCCTCCGAGTCTTCTCAAGATAGCACTGTAGATAGTCAGTCCTGACGAATGGATTGGAGTCAGCAAACAAGTTGAAACATTTTTGGCTTCCTAGAACTAGAGGTTATAGTACCTTCCAGTTCTAAAATGTTATGTGATTCTGGTTAGGCAGTGGAAGATGCAGTGAAAATCATCTAAGTTATTGAAGCTAACTGGAAGCAATTCCGATAAAAGCTTGCTAAGTGTTAAAGTTATAACTGGTGACTAAATAAAGTTGTAGAAAAAAAAAATCTGTAAAGTTGCTCACTTTTTTCATCTAGTATTAAGAGTAACAGGAGTTTGGGGAGCCGGGGTGGCTCAGTCAGTTGAGCGTCCAACTTCGGTTCCGGTCATGATCTCACAGTCGAGTTTGAGCCCCCTGTGTGGGGCTCTCTGCTGTCAGTGTGGAGCCCGCTTTGGATCGTCTGTCCTCCTCTCTCTCTCTGCACCTCCTCTACCTGTGAGCTCTCTCTCTCTCTCTCTCAAAAATAAGTATTTTTTTAAATCACTTAAAAAAAAAGAGTAGTAGGAGTTACACTAGGAGTTGAGAAGTGTTAAAGGAAAAACAGAAAAAAAGAGAAAAACAGTCTCTCACTTTCCACTCAACAACAGTGTAGGGGAAGAATTACAAAATGAGGACTTTATCTCTAGACTCTTCACTTCATCCATACAAAATACCATCAATTTGCCACCTGAGGGAGTGCGCAGGCTGAAATCCACAGAATCCATAATGGAACCTATGATGATTTCAAATATAAGGATTCAAAATGATACGTCACAGGTTTTACTTATCATGCAAATGTTCTGATTTCATGTTCCTTTAATTCTTTGAAAAAGGGAGAAAAGCAAGCCTTCAAAGAATAACTGATCAGAAGTAAGCATCACTTTAAAAAAAGCTTTCATTCTATTTGATAAAATAATTTTCCTAAATATGGGGGGTGGAGGGGAGGAAATACCCTGGAGGGTGCAAATTAGACAGAAATTTTCTATACAGATAAAACTAGGAAAATAGGGTATAACAATAACAAGGACAGTGGATCACATAACCAGAAAAGGAAAGGTTCCCAGCAACCCCTGCACTGTTGAGAGGAAAATGCTATTCCACGTACTCCCTTCCTCTCTGGCCCAACCTCAAGGAGAGCTCTGTTAGCATGGGCACCACAGAGCCTCACTCTTCATGTGGAGGAGGTAACCTCCCTTCCTCAGCTCCCCTCTCTACAGACAGGTCTGACACAACTGATGGTGCTGGAGGAGGAAGAAATCATGGAGGTGAACTAGGGAGAGGAGACTCTTGAACACCCTCCCTATTCTCTCTCCTTTTGGAGGAAAGCTGGATGTGCCTTCATTTGCTGTTGTAAAACCAAGTGGGATCCGGAATCTAGTAGTCACTACTTTGAGGCTAACTCAAGGCAGAGGGGTTGGAAGAGTCTAAGCTATGTTTCCCAGCCAAGACCTCAGGGGATTTACTTGTAACAGGGTTTGGGGCAGAAGCTTCAGAAATGAGGAGTACACATTTGGCCAGAATATCCCCAAAGCTGAGTCCCCATCTCTGCAGCAGGTAGCTGAATCAAAAGGAAACCCTCCCTCCCCCCACACCCCGCCGCTGCTGGAACTGAGGAAGAGAAAGAAAAATTCTTTGTACACTTTTCATGAAGTCCCAATTCATTTGTATGCCTTGTTAGGGATTAAGATGATTCCTGCTCATGCTTGCTGACGTACATCCAAGATTATCCTGCTAAATCTCCAGAAATGCCAACTAGGAAACAAATGACAATTGTTCTCTTAAAAGACCTTTGTTTGACTGTGTGGCTGTAATGGCCTGTTGGGCTCATTCAAGTGCCAGCCTGGAGACAACAATGCAAACAGGAAGAAAGCAAACCCCTGCAAAGCAATAGACAAGGGCCACTGCACGTCCAGCCCCACAAGCCCAGCGGCTGGCCTTTTACCTAATTGTTGAAGCAGGATGGCAGAACCAAGGGCAGGGTGGACAAGCACCGGAAGGCAGAGCCACAGCAATGCAAGGCCTCAGCACAGAACTGGGCAGAACGTTCCGCAATTGCTGCGGGTTGTGCCCAGAGCTGGATTCGGGGCTGCTGAGACAATCACAAGTCTTGGCAGAGGAGAACTGGAGGCAGCACGACGCCGAGGCCTCAAGGACGACCCGGGGCTTGTGCACACACATCCACGTAGCAGGAGGCCCAGGTCTGGCTGTCTAGCAACAACTGGTCATCTGAGCTTCCTCTTCCATCCCATACAGCCTTTCCCTTTCGAGGTTGTCCTCAGAGCTCGTTTCACCCCATTTCCCCTGAGGAAAATTTCTCAGGACGTGCTGGGGAGACAAGGAGAGATGGACCACGCTGCAATTTCCCTGCTGTCTAGCACATCACTTGCCTTGCCACAACCCCTGACTCCTGGCATGCCCCCCCCCCCCCCAGCCCTGGAAGGGGATCCTGGACTCCTCTCTGAGCAGCCACGTGAGACCCCATGCTCCTTCCGGGTATGAGGGATGCTCAGGGCTTGGCCCTTGCTGTTTCCCATTTCTCACTGCCCTGATCAGTGTAGGAAGCCCTAAGGCGCATGGCCAGTATTTTCCCATGAGCCAGGGAGAGGGTCTCCAATTTGAGGAAACTCTTACAGGTCTATCCATTTGTTTTTCTAGCCATCAGAGAACAAATCAAAGCACTTATTCAAAGAGATGTTGTATTTCACTGGTATTTGGGATCTCAATTTCTGTTCTACCAGTTTGGTTGTTTTTTTACCTTCTTATTTTGTAATGGAATAGATAAAATAAAAGGCAAAAAATATATATTCTTTATTTTAGCTACTGTATGTCCATTAAATCTGCTTAAAATCATCTGTTTTCATTATTGTACCAAGCCGATTGACAGGAATGTGTCAGGAGGGAGAGCCAAAAGAAGCATAAGGGCTGATTTTTAAATATACAGCCTTTCTCTCACACAGGGCCGTGGGACCTGGCGGGACATCTGCCACAGGTCCACCACAGCCCTAGGGCAACACAAGAGAAAAGGTGGGGAGACAGCAATGCAATGAGAGTGTTTTACAATTCATCCTCCTAAGAGCACCAGGTTCTAAAGGAACTTGTTTTGCAAATGCCCTCAAGGATCCAGCTAGTATTAACTTAACAAAGTGCAGCAACAGGGGACAGGCTCCCTGAGGAAGCCTGTCCAGAGTGGGAAGGTGGAGGTTTGGACCTCCTGGGTCAGGCTGCTGCATTCACTCCCTCCAGCTGTGGAGTACAAGGAAGTTACTGAACTGCTCTAAGCTTTCACTTCCCTGTGCATAAAATGGGGACGATAATAACAACTATGGCTGAGCACATACTATGTGCCAGGCTCTGTTCTGACTCTTCCTATTTCAACTCATTAATCTCTATTAACAGTCCTAAGCCTTTCACCCATATTAACCCATCTGAGCTTCACAACAACCCTAGGAGGTAGGTTCTATATCCCCATTTTAGAGATAAGGAAACCGAGGCACAGAGAGATTAAGCACCTCGCTGAAAGATTGCCTGGCATTTAGTAAATACTCAACAAATGTTAGCTATTGTTGTTGGCATTAAGGATTTCACAGCCTTAAGCAGGTCAGGAGGAGATGCTGAGTGGATAAGGCAAGATCATATGCTACTTCGTCTCTTTTTAGCTTTATTCCTTAGTTCCCAGTTCTCACATAAGGGAGACATAAGCTGTTCTCACATAAGCTGTAAACCAGCTACCTTCTTACTAAGACTCTCCTATTTCTCAAGTGCACATATGCACACACACAAACGCACACATTTTCTCATATACATACACTCAAGCTCAACATATATGCCCACATCCTGCCGAGCCACAGACAACCTTTAGCTGGCTTGAGATTTAGGGAGATTTTGATTCGCCAAACACTGTATGCGGCTAGTTTAGCTTGATTCCTCTGTGTCCTAGGTGGCTTCGATGAGCAAACTCAAGAGTTCTTTTGACTTTAGAGGCTTTAGAAATACTCTCTGGGGTTTTCCTTAACCAGCTGATCTGTAGAAATAGTAAGACTTAACAACTACAGGAACCACCCAAGCTTTCGTCCAACACACCCCACTGCAGAAACTGCATGTGTTTCACCACTGTCCTTAGAGATGCCCACAATGCTCCTCGTCAGAGGCTGATAGGGTGGGCTCCTGGGCAAACTGCAGTATTTTCAGGCAAGGGAATTGACACTGGCTCAGAGCAGAACATCACACACAGATGTGTTTTAACGAGAGCAGGAGGAGCCCTTAACCAGATACCTGGTTAAGACCCATCATCATAAAAGTGACATCTTTGGGCTCGGAGAGCTTGAAGGAGCTTCCCAGAGGTCACACAACCAGAAGCGGCCTGGAGCTGAGATCTCTTTATCCAGCGTTTGGTTTTCTTTTCACTATACCTCACATTGGCTTCACCTACTTCACCAAAACGTACCTTTCTCCCTTTGTCCACTTAGCATTTTTCCACATGAAATAGAGGAGCCTTAAAATATGAGCCGAAGAAGGAAGGACAGAAGACAGGTCCATAATATTGTTAAAAAAATGCTTGACCGTGATCTTAAGGAAAAGGCATTTTGATTCCTAAACTAAAAAGAAAAATGTCAAATCCCTAAAGCACAGATTCCAACAACCGTCTTTAATGAGAAAGTACAGAAATCACTCAGGTAATGAATGAAATCTCTCCAGAAGGTTCTTCATGAGCAGGCACACAACTTCAGTCCTTAAAAATTAAACCTTTATTTTGTGCTTGTGGCTCCTCTAACTGAACTCTTCCCAGATGGACTGCAGAGCCATGCATGCATGTGTCTGGACCTTTAGGGATGGGGAGCAGGGCTTCGCTTCCTGCACCATCTGGTTCGCCTAGATTCCCACTACAGCCGAGTAATCAGAAGAAATCAGAAGAACACCTCAGGGAAAAGAATCTAGGACTCAGACTTAACTTCCTCTAAGGAGGATCAAACACCGAAGACTGTTCCTTTTCAAGTTTTATTAATCCTGGTTCATAATTTCCACCACATCATTAGTCATTTCCTATTTCTGAAGGGCTGGCAGCAGTCGCCAAGGCATCAGGCAGTAAATGGCCAGATAACCATGCCACCTGTGTGCCGTATTGACAGTTACCCACAACCGCATCTGGGTGAGAGGCTAATGTGCTTTTTCTAAAAGGCAAGCCATTTAGAAGTGCAGCCCAGTTTTTGATCTCTTGCTAAATACTTTTATCCACATCGTCTCCCCATCTGGGCCTGGAAGTCATCATGTGACCTGCGGTACTTTGAAAAGAAGGCAGCAAGGCAACAACAGCCAATCTGCCATAACCCCCTGAGCAGCATGAGCTCTCGAACCCCTCCCAAGAAGGGGAGGCAATCCCTGTCTCTAGACAGGAGAACTCCAGGAGCTGAAGTGTAAGGAAAGAAGGGAAAGTGACAAGAATTATGTCCACAAGAACCCTTCTTACAAAGAGACAGATGAAATATAATTTATAAAGCACTTGAGAGCTGACCAATAAGACTAATTCCATGGGGGTTACACCCAGTTCACAATGACATGGAGGTAACCACATAGTCAAGTGGCTTCTCAATATCCTGACTCCCTAAGGTCAGAGGGTCTCTCCAATACAAAAGCCTTCAAGAAACTCAGCACGTGAGAGGCAGGCAGGGTTCTAGGGGAGCCCTATCTCTAATACGAACCTAGCAGTTCAGAGATACAGGCTTCAGTTCTGGGCACCAAAGAGAGGGCTAAGAAGGAAAAAAGGTACTTATCAGCTTTGTTGGCCAAGCCCCTGGCGAGAGGGGAGAGACCATCCGAACTGTCTGGAGAGCTATGGCCCATACTCGGAAAGCTCTGAGCCTGTGTTGCTGCCCCTGGCTGCTCCCATATGAAAGACTGCAAGGGAAATACAAATAAAGCTCATTTGGGGGATACTTCAATTTTTAAAAGACTAAACCCTAATACCTAGCCCTTAAATAGCATTTCCATCTGGGTAATCCCAAGTACTTTGCCAAAAGTTGGGTAATCACATCCCTACTAAGTAAAAAGGGAAGTTCCCAAACTTAACTGCATCTCTCATGAAGGACAGAAAATTGAAGACAGAAAGTTAAGGAGGATGCATAACTTTTTCCCCGTTACCATTCAAAACAGAGAAGTGTTCTCCTCTTGGAGAATTGCAGCCTCGAGTGCCATTCTGAGTTTCAAAACTGAGCCAGGACAAGTGTTCATATGGGCAAACATTCCCTGCCCCCCACCTTCATCTCCTTGTCTACCAATGGCGGTGGTAAAAATGCAATTACACAGGGTGTAGTATCAACAACCATAGGAACAGGAGTGGAAAAGTTGAAGAAACGGAATCCTCTGTTCTTTTTTTTCTTATACTTAACACCAGTCCCTCCTGTTACCAGTCTCAAGGAATAAAAAGCATCAAAACACATCCCTTTACATATTGAGGAGCCTGCTCTACACATCTGGCCTCTTCTGATACCCTGGGTACTTCTCAGAAATGACAAATATTCAAATTGGAGTTTCTCTTTTTAAGTACATACACACATACAGACTAACCTTACATGCATACATACAAACACTATCTCAGCCTTTGGATTTATTTTGAATCCTCAGATTCTATTCTGATTTCCCACCTCTGGATTTTATGTTGTAGTCAACAATTCATCTATTAGCCACTTGTCAAAGTATTAGGAGAAACTGCCTTTTCCTACCTTTTGATAATCCCCATGTCCCTCAACTTCAGAGTTTTACCCTGTAGGCTGATTTTCCTACCAAAGACTACTGAAAGTCTAAAATTTTCACTCACACCCGAGTAGAATCCCAGTGAAGAGTAGACTCGAAATTCCCTTTCTGTAACTGAATTCATTAAATTCTCACGAGTCCTGTAACTTCCCTGTTCATAGGTATTGAGGGCTAACTCTCCTGCCCAACTACTTAAACAGTAAATCTGCCTCATTGATACACCTTTCTGAGGAACTAAGCATTCTAGCTCTCTCAAAGAACCTAATCTGAACGAGTTTAGCACAACAAAAAGAACCATCTAACAGATCCTGAGATGCAGGACTTTTACTCACAAGGCCTCTGAATCCCTCTGCCAGAGTCACTAGGGCTATTTGCTCCCGTTTCCAAACCTCCTCCCAAGGCTCCCCCATCCTCACTGCAATTGCTGTGGTAGCTGAAACCAGCCTCGATTTTTATCTGCATGGCAACTTCATGCTCCCACAGGTTCCAAACTGATCAAGTGGCCTTCAAAAATGCCCCCCCCCCCCCGCTTCTTAAAAAGACTGAGCCAAGCTGTGTATGATCAAGACAGAAAACAATCCCTTATCATGTCGGAAGTAATACTTGCGGTTATCTAAAGCAACGGTAATCATATCATACACTTTATCTGTGACTGCCTTTTTCCTTCCAAGGGTAGGAATAGAAACTTCTTCTCCTTCATAATGAGCACTATTGAAACTCCAGCAGGCAGACTCTGCTTTGGCAACATGCCATTCCCTAGCATAAGTGTGTAATCATCTCAAAAAATGTAACATGGCAGAGAACAGGTACAAGTACTTTCTGGAAATATTGTTTGTAAAGGGCCGGCTTGATAACAGGGATTGTTTGTGTTAGAGCCTTTTTGGCCTGTATGGTTAACAAGGACTTGCAGTTCTGGTGCCAGCTCAGTTAATCCAACAGGACTTTATGCAGGGTTTTAGGGGAAAGGGTCCAGGAAACAATACAAGCCTTCTCCCTCACAAGTGCTGCTACACCATGAGAGAAAAGCACTCTGCTATTTAATCCGTCATACTTCCTTTTGATAGATATTGTGGCTGTCAGTGCACCACATCAAAACATTCGCTCATAACACAGCACTAGAAGAGTCTTTAAAATACAATTATCAAACAGCATCATTTATTGAAGATGACAATCCAACTGCAGTCTCAGACTCATCAGACAAGCAAACGCTGCACATGAGGTGCACACATCTGCTAGGGGCCCTCCAGGTCGAGCCCCCTGATAGGGAACTACCACCATCCCTAAGAACACATTTTCAGGAAAGCAGTCAAACACAGTTTCCTTTTGCAGGAGGGAGAAATCTCCATCTCCGCTTGTCAGATTGGAAACCTGGAGCACAGTGCCACAGAGTTTAGCAAATATCAGCCCAGAAGAATGAAGGACTGTGCATTTTGGTTTTCCTCGTGTTTCCCCCTTCCCCAGGGAACATGTCCCACGGCCCCTTGCCCTGTCCCACAGACTTGTCTCTCACTGCCATTGTGTCCCTGCTGCCCAACTGACTATGCGACACCTATGCAGCATCAAGTGGTAAAATCAGCTCCCTTTGCCTATAGAGATAGTTTTATTTCTGTGAGTTAATCTGCCAAGGTTGAAACAAAGTATTTGAATGCCTAAGACACTTGTGGCTATTTTTGTATCTCCTTTATAGGGCTACTATCTTTGCCTTTCTGTAATGTCAGTGTATCACGAAAAGACATCATATACCATGCAAAGATAATCCAAAGTACGAGCTCTGCTTCAAAGGGATATACGCACGAAATGTATACAAATATGAGTTAAGCTAAAGCATAGAAACTGTAGTGAAAGCTACAGAGTATTTCTGGAACATTTCTGCTCTATGTAGAAATTTTTCTATTAGATTTCTATTTACCTAATAAAAAATACTGTTTAACTTATGTAAGTGTTGATTATTAAATTATGTGCAAGTTTAGCAACCAGGCCATTGAAACACATAAAAAGCAGTTATTGAAAGGTAACCTTAAGCAGCTGTTGTCAACCTCCATTCAATAAATAGGAAGCAAAAAATTTAAAATACATCGAAAGATTAAATGAAAAGGAGAATTACTTGACAAGGAAAAATGGTAAATACTAAAATCTATAACAAGTGTCCTAAATGTCTATTCCCAGGAAGCTCTAAGTTTGGGCCGCCTTGGATCGTTTAAAAATGTTGTCGAAGTCGTAAGGAATTATTTTAGATTGCTTATTGTAGTCCCTTCCGGCAATACGGGACTTCAATCACCATATACACCTGCACATGGCTACCTGTCAGAGAGTTAGTTCACAGTCAGAAGCTAAACCTAGAGAATGGACTTGATAGCTTTAAGTTTCACATTCATAAACGAAATATACGCACTTTTCTCTAAACAACAAGATGGCTGTAATCACCACTCAGATTAAAAAGTGGCATAACAGACTGGTGAGGAAACACATTACCAATAAGATTTCTGATCTATAGAGAAATACAAAAGGCAAAGGGGCCCCTGAAAATAAAAGTTATTTGTTCCTAAACCCTGTGTCTTTGCTTGGAGCTATTTCTTAAGAAAGAAACTGCTTCCTTCCCTAACCATATAAAACAATCCCTGAAGTTATTTATAGTGTTCATGGCCCGGAGGCATCACTCGGTTCCCCCACCACAAGCCCAACCATGTGTTACTATATTAAAAAATGTGAAAAAGTAATTATGGGGTATGGGAGCCAGTGTCTGCAGACACAACCTGCCAAAGAGGAAGTGACAGGAAACTTATGCTCCTCGTTGCCGCTCAAGCACTGCCCAGGCTCCAGGCTCAGAAGAGAGCAATCTGTTCCAAGAAATAAGAGAGGAGCCTGCCCTAGTGAATCAGAAATATCCCTGTTTCTGAATATACAGTAAACTGGTTTCCATTCCCAGGTCCCCTTAGTCAGTCAGACTTTCCAGTCATGTGGAGAGACCACTCACAGCATCCTCCCTCGGCAACTCGGCCAGCTGCCTGCCTCAGCTCCCTTCGGACCGAGTAGACTGGGACATGTAAGGCTCCGGACTTGGGTGAGAGTTGGGAGACCACTAAAACTGGCCCCTAAAGCACCATCCTGACCTCTCAGATCCTGATTTCTGCCACCTTGCTCTAAATCATTTTCGTGGTTCCTCTCCCCACCTCCACCCTCGTTTCTTGCCCTCATGTAGGATGGGAAATTCCATCTAATACTCATTTCTGGACTGGCGTCCACACACTCACAATTCCCTCAGGTGTCCGTCCCCTTGGAAGATGGGCTCTGTCATCATTAGGATACCCGTGCTTTCTAGCTCTGAAGGCGGAGAGGAAAAAGTGTTCCAAGTATCTGTTCCAGGGAGCTGAAATTCATTTAGAGAGGAAAAGTCCACATTTCTGGTAGAAAGGCAGTGCTCCCAAGAGGCCTCAGCTTAGGAAACATTTATTGGGAGAAACTACATTTCCTCCCCAGGACCTCCATCTGAATCGGTCTAATCTCAGGAAAAAAGAGACCAGTGACAACTTTCACAAGAGAGCCTTGGAAAAATTGCTGCTATCTCAGGAAGGCTTCACTTGGAAATAAGTCATTGTTGCTATCTTTTTATCCAACTTGACTACCTAAATGCAGCACTACATAAACTTCCAAAGAAGCAAAAACTTACCCACACACAGTGTCTTCTAAAAATCAATTTACTGAAATCTCTTTCAAATACATTTTTAAAGAAAAGAAAGCCATAGATGACTGAGAATGCAGAGGGTAATGGATGTCAGGAAAATGTCCTCACTACCTCTTTAAAATAACTAAATAAATCAAATTAACATGTTTCTCTAGTAATATTCTGTGAGCCTGAAATATATTTTTATATTATAAACACACCAAGCTTGAGTTCCTAATTTACATTCTGCAATTCTAGAATGTGAGTAAATATTGGTTTCTAAATTCCCTAAAAGTCTTCCTTTCAAGTTGGTTTTTTGACTCTGGGCAATAGCATATATGTAGAATTTAAACAGGTTATCAACTGATACAGCTGGAAAGAAGACTTTAAAAATCAGAGAGAATATCCCTGTAAGTCTAATCCATGCAGCTTCCCACATTGAGAAACTGATTTACAACCTTCTGAGATGCCCTGTTAACCACCCTAAGATCTGTAGAGGAGCTTCAGTTATCTCATCCCAGTTTTCTCCCTTTCATCTCTGCCTCCTAAAGCCCAGTTTCTTCACCACTGTAGTATCCACAGTGCCACCTGCTGGTTGTCACAAGTATCTCTATGGCTACCTGCTCTCCCTTCGGGGATTTGCTTAATTAAAGTCAATCAATGACAGCTAGAAAAGCCACAGGAACATACCCGTAAGAAATAATAAAACAATCTATGAGATGAGGAAGATACCAATTCACAGAAGGTTAGCATGACCCAACATGTTCTCCTGAGGCAAAGGCCTGGCTATTTTAAAGGCAGCCTTTAAAAGGTTAAACCTAGAATTTGCAAATTTGCTTCATGCAGGTTGGCAATAGGACTCGATGTGAGACTATCTTTTAGATTAGATGAAATGCCTCAAAAATTTTCAACATTCTATACCTTCTTGTACCCACCAATCCTAGACTTCTACTTCTCCCCTTTCTTAGATAAGTATCTTCTGCTTTTAAAAGATAGGAAATTTGCCATCATAATTGGTTAGATAGGAATAAAAGCTTGAACCCAATTCCTGACTTTGATTCATAGCAGTTCCATCTCCATCAAAAGTTACAGCGCCTGCCCTCATTCTGGAATCTGTGAGCCATCCACATAAATGACAGGGGCCAAAGTACCTGCAGGCATGTGTGAATACAAAGCCCCCCTCCCTTATTCAACCTTTAGATGGTTCAACTATTTACCATGTGTCCACAATCTGCCATTTGCATCTCAGGCCTTAGCCAGGCAAAAGATAAGAGAGGATGACCTTTAGCACCCACAACTAATGAATATGAATGAGGTCATGCTTACAAGCTCAACTCGGGGGACAAAGTAACACACAGGGAAAACATTTTTTGTTTAAAGGCTCCTGACAAGCATTAGCTAGTCAAGTTTCCTAATAATCCCTTAGAGTCTAGACTGGCAAAGGATCATTATTCCTCCAGCAGGTCGACAAAAGAAGATACCCAAAGGTTACCATTTCAACATCATTCTATGTCATCAATATCCTGAAATCACGTTGGAAAAAAAGGTGCTGAAAGATGCTTCTCACTGACTGTAAATGCAAAGCAAGAAATATGCCCAAATTGGGAGGCAGCGAAACCTTGGAAGAGTCCTGAACCAGCCATTATTTGTTAATGATTTTATCAGAGCAGACAATTTAGAAATGTAGATCTCTACGTAAAGAAAAAACAGCTGCAAGGTTTAGATTGCAACTGAGTAATAATTTTAAAGAAAAGAAATTTCTGTATTTATCAGTTGAGGATTTATTTGGAGAGGTGGTTGGTTTCTTTCTTTCTCCCTACTCCTTCCTAATTAAAGTCTACACATGGAAACTACAGATAGAGGATAAATATCACAAATGTGATCTTCAGCCTTGAACTCTGGCATAGTATTCCATTTGAATTTTGTTTGCATTTGCTTTGTTCTTTTTAAAAGTATAAACTGGACCCTTACATTTCCCGGTCTTCTACCAAATTCAGGAACTATCACATTTTCTTTTTTCTTTTTTTACTTTCTAAATCTATAAACTTCAAAATATTTCTATAAACTTCAAAATATTTGCCAAGTTGGCAAAGCTCCAATCAGCCCTTCACCGCTGCAATTAAAGTGATTTTCCATCTGAACATAACCCTGACAAGTGAGACATTATAAAAGCTCCCTCACTGAGCATATTTTTATGTTCATCACAGATATGTATTCATCCTCACAATATTCAGATTATTCTAGGAACTGTGAGTCAATGTAACAGCAGTGGTCACTATCTAAAAGAGAAGTTGAATTCAGGATCCCCCTTTGAAAGCAAGCAATACCTAGAAAGAAAAAGAGAGAAGCACTCTTTTATTTCTTTTAAAGTTGATATTACATAAAACAAATGAAGCCCACGGTAGAGCCAGACAAAGTCAAACCATATATTCAACTTTGAGGAGACAGTGCAGCAGGGAATGCTGTGTTACAAAGCATTATTCTTATGTCATCACCGCTTCCAGAAAAACGCTCGAAGCTCCACCTTAATACAGGATTCACTTCTCAGCTGAGGAGGACCTTAGGAACAGTACACTTAGCACTCAGCAGTTATTTGACCTATTTTACTAATGTGTTTGGGAAGGAGGTTAATTAACAGTGGATGGCTATATCCTTAAGCTTAATTTTTCCAACAGCCCTGCTCATAAAAGGAAAAATTGAGTATGTATTGAAGGAAGCAAGCAATTAAGTTGCACAAATAGTGAGCTCATTGAACTGCAGCTGACTTCTATCATGTCAAAGAACAACTAAACACAGAAGCAATAAAAAGATTGTTGCCACGACCACCACTGAGAACCGACTGGCAATAAAGATGAACAACTTCCTACTTGAAGATTACTTGATTAAAGCTCTTTAGAAACCAAATGTTACACATAGGCATAAATGGAGCAAAATATTTTAATGCGTGTTTGGCAGGTTCAGAAACATTTTATAGTCAATTTTAAATGAAGGTTTATACAACAACAGTAAACTCCACTTAAAACAGACTTTCCAACTGCTGTTCTTGCAAGCAAGCTGCTGTGTTCCTGGGGAAATCTTGAACTGTACTGTGGGATAAAAGTCCCATACCTAACAGAGTAAGGGGAGGGCCATGGGGAGCGGAATTCCACAGGACCGGGTCCTCTGAAACTAAACCCAAGAGCAGAGTTAGAGAAGCTCATTCAGATGGCTGTGACCCTTGAAGGCAAGTAAACAGACTCCCTGTAGCAATAACCAGGAAATCTCTCTCTCCCCAGCAACACTCCGCTCCCCTGCCCACCTCCCAAAGCTCCGAAAGGTCAAGTTTTAGCCCAAGCTGCCCTTCAAAGAAGTGTACTCACATCTAGGAGTTGGATACAGGTTGGCATCAGAACTGGCTCCCAGGACTATCAGTGTCGGCGAGGTGGGACAGGCATGATTTGACAAGGAAAATGTGTCTGACAGAGGATTCAGCTCTTAACTTACAAGTGTCTATGGACATGTCTGGAGAATATCAGCCTCTTTGAGGGCTAGACCCCAGCACTTGCCTGCTGCCTTTAGGGGGAATACAATGAAGAATTATAAAAGATGAAAAGGATGAGGATTTTGCCACAACAGTTGCTTATAAGCTAAGATTTAAAAAAAAAAAAAAAAAATAAGCTGCCCTTTGCATTGGTGCCCTTGAACCCACTACTGTGGAGAATTAAAGCCAGTCGGTCTATAGAAATAAGGCAGTCTGCCACCTCATCTCTATCCTTTCCCCCACTGTTAGTCCATCTCTAGAATACTGAGGAGAGCGGACACTGTGCTTTTCTTCTGAACATTTCTCCCCAATTGGGCTTAAAGGGATCAGGGCCTTGAGATTACAATGAGTGGTTCTCCCCCTTGGCCGGCTCCAGCCCTCTCCTCCCTCACTCAGAAACTGTGCAGTGAGCCCCTCTGGAGCTCTTTTTGTTTCACACAGCACCCTTCAATATGCTGGGTAGATAGTAAGTGTTTAATACATGCTTTGGGGTTAGAATCAGCAGGAAAGGCTTATATTTTTGGAATCGAAACTAGAGAAGCAATTTTGTGCCACACCTTGAAAAAAAAAAAGCATAACGTTCTTGATTTTCTTGGATGGAAAATGGGAGCTAAAATGGCCTGTAGAAATTAAGCACATAAAGCACATGGTACCTTAACTTCACAATCCAGTTAGATATGTCCACTCTTTACACACTATTTTCTAGAGATTCGGAGCTGAATTTGCTGCCAGGGATTTTTAAATACTTGGTTTGGGGAATTCTAACTGCAAACCAAATTCATACTGCAAACTTTGGAAGAGATTTATTGATGAAAAGTAGATATTTGTAATTTTAGTAACACTCTTCCTCACCACTTTTCAAGAGGACTGGTCACTGGATACGTGGCATGCAAAACTAACAAAGAAATAAGTTAGGAAGGAGTTTGAATATTTATATAAATTATATTTCATATGCGGGAAGAAAGCTCAGTGGTACACCCCTTCCTTCTGTTTCAGTGTCTCCAACTTAAAGCCTTTCATGGGCTTTGTTTTGTTTGTTTAAGTTTATTTATTTATTCTAAGAGAGAGAGAGTGTGGGGGAGAGGGGCACAGAGAGAAGGAGAAACAGAATCCAAGCAGGCTCCACACTGTCAGCGCACCACCCGATGTGGGGCTCAGACTCACAAACTGTAAGATCATGACCTGAGCCAAAGTCAAGAGGCGGATATTTAACCAACTGAGCCACTCAGGTGTCCCCTTGCATGGGCTCTGAACTCCAGGTACTCCACTAAGACACTCTAACCCTGTGCACTAAACTTCTGGAGATGGAATGATTTGTACAGCACAGAAAGGGGGGTGGAAAAAGAAAGTAACAACAGTTCAGAGATGGGAACAGTCTGCTCCCTGGACACCCCTCCAGGCTTAGGTTCACTATCCAACCTCCAAAGTCCAAGACTCTCAGTCCCCCCATGTTAAGAGAACAAGAAAAATGCCTAGGAAGGCCCACGGTTTCCTTCCACATCGAGGAGAGGAAGCAGCAGAGGTAGCAGACGCCCATGTGCAGCCATCACTTCCTCGGGGGCTGGTGTCCATTTCCACCCACTGGGATGGAGTCTGGCAGCTTCATAACCGGCAAGAGATACATAATCCAAGAAACCATTTTGGCTCCAATTCTAGCCTTATGAAGGCCAGTTCTGTCTAACTCTGACTCCTTATAAGCATTAGTAAGGATTTCAAACTGCCTCATCCTCAAGAGTATGGCCAGAGAAAGACGAGTTGAGCAAAGCTCAAGATACTCTTCAGAAATACCTTGAGATTAGAAAAATCTTGAGATTATATAAAATAGAAATACATTCAGACAGGATAGAGAGAAAATATACCTTTTCTTCTCCTCCTTTGAGTAGTCAGAGAGTGTCAAATCAAAAAGCAAAATAGGGTGTAAATCTAATAATAGAATCTAGAGCAAATGGCTATAAGAAGCTTGTTCCTCAAGAAACAAGAGAAACCGTGTGTGTAATCAAAGTGTATTTAAAATGTCAATTTAAGGGGTGCCTGGGTGGCTCGGTCGGTTAAGCGTCCGACTTCGGCTCAGGTCATGATCTCACGGTCCGTGAGTTCGAGCCCCGCGTCGGGCTCTGTGCTGACCGCTCGGAGCCTGGAGTCTGTTTCGGATTCTGTGTCTCCTTCTCTCTCTGACCCTCCCCTGCTCATGCTCTGTCTCTCCCTGTCTCAAAAATAAATAAATGTTATGGGGCGCCTGGGTGGCGCAGTCGGTTAAGCGTCCGACTTCAGCCAGGTCACGATCTCGCGGTCCGTGAGTTCGAGCCCCGCGTCAGGCTCTGGGCTGATGGCTCGGAGCCTGGAGCCTGTTTCCGATTCTGTGTCTCCCTCTCTCTCTGACCCTCCCCCATTCATGCTCTGTCTCTCTCTGTCCCAAAAAAAAAAAAAAAAACGTTGAAAAAAAAATAAATAAATGTTAAAAAAAAAATTTTTTTTTAAATAAAAAAAAAAAATGTCAATTTAAGCACTTATTGTTTTCCCCTCCAGCCTTCCTCTCTTAAATTTGCTTATCTCAGTTCATGGTTTCTCCATTTACTAACCACCCTAACGTAGGAATTTCAGTCATTTGTGTATCATCCCACCACATTCAATTCTAGACTCAGTATGTCTCTTGGGTTCTTTTCTTACTTCTGCTTCTACTATTACTGTCCTACATCATGTCATCTATACCTGGATTACTATAATAGCCCTCCAATGAGTCCCCCTTCACCACTTGCTTTCTCTATTCCAAGTTATTTTTCACATCCCCGGCAGTTACCTTCCTAAGGTACTGTTATAATTGTGGCTCACTCTCTCAGTCCAAAAGCTTTTACTAGTTTTCTGGTTTTTTCTTTTCTTTTCTTTTTTTTTTTTTAGAATTAAGTCCAAATGTCCTAGCATAGCATTCAAGGGGACTAATAAATAGAAAGTGTTCTGTATTTTCAAAACTTACCTGCCATTTCTCCTCACACACAGCCCAGAACAGATTCATCTCCTTTTCTGAATCATGTCATGGACTTCTGCACTTCTAAAACTTTGCACTTTTCCTCTAGCTTCATCTATTCAAAGCCTGCTTCTGCTCTAAAGACCAAATCAAACATTACCACCTCTAGGAAGCCCTACCCAATTCCAAGACAAAATAAATCACTCACTCCTCAGAGTACATATAACACTTTATTTAGCCCTTTATGACAATATGACTTGTATTCATTATTGTGGAATTTTCCATCTCCTCCTAAAGGACAGAGACAATAGTTAAACCCTCTAAAGATGGTCTTGGATGCCTAACATAGTACCTTAAATAAGGTAGACATTTCATGAATTGACCAGTATAAGAATTATTCATTTTCACTAAAATCTGAACCATGGATAAAAGACCAAGCCAAGAATCACAATCAAGGAAGACTTCAAGGAAGAAAGGAACCTCAGTTAAAAGCTACTCAAACTGAGGTACATGAATAAGTCTTTCATAAAAGAATAGATATAGCCTAATCCATTGCTTCTCAACATTTTCATATTCACACATTCTTGCAAAGGGTTTGACTATGGTTGAGAACTGCCCTGACCAAATGGGGAGACTACCTCTTTTTCAGTAGTAGAGACTTAAATCTGCATTTAAAAGGGTTAAATCAAGGCTCAACAGATAAACAGCACAATAAAACATCATATATATATATATATATATATATATATATACGCACATATATATATGTATATATATATACACAAATCATATATATATATCACATATATATATTTATATATATAAATCAAATAAATATACAACATGTAGATCTACACATCTAAGATACTGTTTCATTTAAACATCTCTACACACACAGATCTAATGATGTCTTAATAAAACAAATATTGGGGTGCCTGGGTGGCTCAGTCGGTTAAGCGTCTGACTTCACCTCAGGTGGCGATCTTGTGGTCCGCGGGTTCGAGCCCCGCGTCGGGCTCTGGGCTGATGGCTCAGAGCCTGGAGCCTGCTTCTGATTCTGTGTCTCCCTCTCTCTGTGCCCCTCCCCCGTTCATGCTGTGTCTCTCTCTGTCTCAAAAATAAATAAACGTTAAAAAAAAATTTTTTTTAATAAATTAAAAAAATAAAACAAATATTTAGTTCACATTTTTGCCATCATTCCAAAAAGGGAAAAAAGCCAAGAACTAAAACCATCTCCTTAGCCTTATTGGCATTAAGTAATCAAATTCCCTGCTACTCAGAAATCCAAGACAGGCTTATTGCAGTTCTCATTCTCGCCTGGAATGAAAAAATGAACTCAAACTTCCAAAAGAAAACCATAATTTTCCAACATCTTCTCATAGAGTCTTGCCTCTCCCCTGAAACTTTTGAGTCAACTCTTCCTGAGATGAATCACGTTAAGAAATGAATCTCTTAATTGCACTGTATAAGCTAAACAGTAAGCCATGACCTCATCACCCTGGATGTAATAAAAGGGCAGAGACACTCAGGCATTTCAACAACATCTTAATTCCTGCACTGTTCTGGTTTATTATAAAGCAGGCCTGTGTGCAGGAAGACATTTTTAAAAATGCTTTTATCTCCATTTTGCATGTTAGCAGATCTCATGGTCTCATCTCTCTGCAGACAGAGGTCTGAACTGGGCAGAAGCTAAAGCAGGCAGGCCAATGAATTCACCTGAGAAAAAAAGAAAGCCAGTCTTGGAAATGACACAAGTACTCAAGATGAGCCAAGAGAAGAAGGACCTCAACCTACACCATTACTCCCCAGACTCCAGCCCAAAACACACAAACAAAACCTGGAACTGAAAAAATATCTGAATGTCACAGCCAAACTAGAGAAAAAGCAATAGGAGGCCAGAGAAGAAATGGGGGAGAAACATGATACTACATCCTTTGGCTGGCATATCACTTTGTGACCCTTGATTTACCATGAAGTCCTTCTTCTGATGATTATAGTATCGTTCTTTTTTTTTTTTTTAAGTTTATTTATTTATTTTGAGAGAGAGAGAGAGAGAGTGCACATGTGTGCCTGATTGGGGGAAGAGCAGAGGGAGGGAGAGAGACAGAATCCCAAGCAGGCTCCGCGCTGTCAGTGTAGAGCTCGACATGGGGCTCAAACTCATTAACTGTGAGATCATGACCTGAACAGAAACCAAGAGTCTGATGCTTAACCTACTGAGCCACCCAGGTGCCTCTACAGTAGCATTCTTATTTTGCTAGAAGTAGCCTTGGGAAGCTCCCATCTGTATATGCAGACCTCTACAGAGTGCAACCCATATAAGCACAAATGTCTGCCTACTCTGGACCTGGTACCAATGAAAAATTCCTAAAATAATGGTCCAATGAGAGAAATAAATCATTTGGAAAATTTTGCAAGAAAGTTCATCTTTGTGTATGGAAGAAAATGTATTTGTACCACAATCTATCAGTAACTCCAAATATAGATATTTCAACAAGAGTTAGCACTTTAGCCTGTCAAATCACACACACACACACACACACACACACACACACACACACACACAAATGCATTTAACTTGTTTAGGAGGATAGAAATTGGCCCCAGCATACAGACGAGGTACTGAGAGGTACAGCCACCAGCAGAATTCTGAGTATCAATAATTCCATAGGCGCAACCACCACTGACCAGGAGTGAATATTCTTTCTTTGCGTCCTTTCCTAGCCATACACATCTATTGTTCCACGTGTTGTTAGATGGTGCTACTGTTTGCAAACGTTTGTGGGCTTGCTGTTTAGCATTCCGCTGCTTACCACTGTTGGAGTACTGACCAATGGGCATTCTGTTCTGAATGCCCATTTAAAACTGAGCCTTCACCTTTAGACTGGGTGCCTGGGAGAAAGCGGCAAAGTTAAAAAGAAACTTACCTGGAGGCACCCAGCCCTGAGTTCACGGTGCCACTCATACCGTATCCCACAGAGCAGAACTTCAGTTTCACCATCTGTAAAAAAGGGAATAGTCACTTTACTTGAATTCTGAGACTCGGTAGCTTATGAAGCAGTGACTTACCAAAAGTGCAGCCAATCCTACAGACAGATACTTTGGTAAAAAATAGGCATCTATGTTGTGAAAACTTTCAGAAAGAGTTGAGATTGTTGGCAGAGACCAAGAAGATTTTGCCTCATAATCAAGATTAAATCTCTTTCTATGACTGTCAACATTAAGTTGACAAAACTACAGTGTTTATGATATGACCTTGACATTACTAAAATTAAGATGGTGCTTTGCTCTAATCAACTGTGACATACACTATTTTCAATAATGGCCTTTCTGCAAAAAGGAGAGATGGGAAATAAAGCCTATTGTAAAACTCTTTTCTCCAAGTACCTTGAAACAGCTCTTTCTAGGAACAGTCTGGCATCTTCACAAGATAATAGCATTGTCTCAATTCCAAAGTTAAGGAAGACAATACCCCAAGCTCCACGAAGTTGGTAAAGTTATGATATATGTCATTTAACAAAAGCATTGACCCTGGGGCAACATAAATACGTGAAGCTTTCCTTTCTTCCTCTCTTTGCTCAAAGACAGCACAAGGAAAGGAGGAAAGGAGGAAAGGTTCCCTTCCTGATATAGAAGTTCCTCTTTACAAAGTAGGAATGAGGAAAAGCACGCGCACTGGTACAATTTCCAAGACATTTCATGATTCCTTAAGTAGAAAAGAGTATGTTCAGAATATTTCAAAACAAAACAGAACAATACCAAAAAAAAAAGTTGAACTTAATTTATGTATAACATTGGCTGGTGCTTCTAGAGGTATGGAGGAATGCAGAAGTGAAAAAAAGAGTCTAAATACTCAAGACCATGATAATTGTCCGTGAACTTACTAGTCCAGGATGTTTTCTCATCAAACTTTCAGTACAGAAGAAAACTATACGCATATAAGGCATCTCGGACCGAGATACTCTTGTTTCTCTTTCGTTTTCACTGTTTACAAAGTGACCTTGAGCAGCCCTCGTTTATCTTTACTGCTGTTTGCTGACTTGTGGTGTTTAGATCAAGTTTTGATACTTGTGTCTTTAGATGGCCACGAAAACGCAGCTGGTCCAGAGGCCAGCTGGAGGGAGAAATTGCAGGGCTTATCAAGTCATCCGAGGGGCCTTGTTGTGCTCATCCTTTGTAAACAATAAGACATGTCAGCATCCCTGGTTGCTGTCATTGCTGACAGTTCTCTAAAGACCAGCAAGTGTTGAATTCTTTAAAGTCGGATTGTGCCCAGTGAGAGAAACGATAGCGTGAGATGAGGGGGACTTCATGGATATCTGAGTACCTTGGGAAAAGAGAGGAGTTGAGGCTCTTCACTCAGCAACCTAATGAAAACTAGACAAATAGTCTTGCATTTAATATATAGTTTCCACCAATTCATGCTTCTTTTGTTAGGAACAATTCCACCCTCTATATGGAAAAGAGACAGTTAGAAATAAAGAAATAATTTCTCATTGACAAAGGAGCTTCAGGTAAAGCAATGCTTATGAAAGGCAAAGAAAGGATAAGAAATTGAGTTTTTATTGGTAAATTTCCATTGCACAACCATTTTATTGCTTGAACTTCATAGACCCCAAAAGTTTATGTCCTTGAACAAGTAATCAAATGCAAAAGGACAGAACTAAATAATCCATCTGGGATAGCCAGGGCTGTATGCAAAACACAAGGAATAAAATACAAGTCTTGAAGGAATATAAATGAGAAATTGTGGCAAAGAAGGGAAGGACCTGAAAATAAGTTATTAAAGCAGTATCTAGTGCTTAAAGAATAATGAACTTTACATGCTTCCCTATAAAATCCTTAAAGGTATCTTTTGAACAAAGATCTATGTGCATAAGTTAATTATATCACACACAAAAAAGCCCAACTCATAACATTACTCAACCTTTCTAACATCAGATTTTTAAAATGTATAAAATGAAGATTAAATTCTTTTCATGGAAACGGATAACATTTGTTGAAGTAGAACAAAACCTACATGAGGTGTCAAAATTCCATTATTACAGCAACTGGTAATGTGTTATATTCAAGACTAATTTTGCCATGACATTTAAGTTACAGATTTTGAAGTTAATAATGTTTCAGAGGAAAGAAAATTTCCAGTGTTTCTATTTTATTTTTTCTAGGAAGACTTCCTAAAAGCATTTGCGCCGTTAAGTGGTCTAAAAAGTCTGCAACAACAAAATGTCTCAGAGGCACCTGTATATTAGGATCCAAAGCTTTGAGAAGAATCATCCTTTCAATATCAAGTTCATCCCTGAAATAAGGATCATCTCCATAAACAAGGCCAGAGCCTAAGATTCCACTAACAGTATAGTTTTTAACTGGGACTATCACTTGTTGCCTATATTATAAACATCTATTTGATGGCACAAAGTCATGGATTATTCTTTCCAAGTTTGTTCTTTTATCTTCTTGCTGGAGACAGCCAGGCCACATCTTATATAGCTACAGGTTAAGCATTGAGCCTGAGAGTCCATCTGAATCATAAAATGCAGAGAGCAATTTAAGAAAAAAATTTTGCAAATTTCTATTAACTAAGTAAAGTCACCCCTGTTTACCTAATTTTCCTACAAGCAGAAAAACCAAAGGCCTATTGGCATGGCCTAGACAGACACTGCTAAGCAGCTTTCCAAAGAGCAAATGGTCAAAATAAAATAAAATGAAAAAGATTTGCCTGTCATGGGAGTTGGTCAATAAAATGCAACAGTGTTTATTACAACATTTAAAGTCTGTGATTAAGAACACCAAAAGGCCTAAACTAGAAAGGTTTTCAGCCTGTAATTTCCCTGCAGTCCTGGCCTGTACTTCCTTATGAGTTAGCTCAGCAGGGCTTTTTTTCCATGTCCATCATCAGCTTGTAATTATTGCCATTCTCAAAGCTATGCCAGATGGGTCTTTAGAAGCAGGCATGCAGCTTGTTTATGAGAGAAAGAGCTGTAATATTACTCTACACAGAGACCTATCTGGTCCTACTCAAAGAGCCCTGCTCCTCCCTCCCCGCCCCCCAAACCCACCCCCACTACTATTCTGTCTTCCTCCCCTAGACAGCCCTCTCTGTTTCAGCTCCCTGTCCCAGCTGAATGGCCTGGTGAAGGGCTGGGACCATGGGAGCCAAGAGATATCTGTATCTTAAAGCATTTGGCCTAATCGGCACCTTTCACCATTCCCATATGGAAATGAGGCCAACACCCAAGGGAAAAACGAACTGCGGACTCTTTCCCCTACATACCCTTGTGCAGAGGCTTTATTCGAAACACCCGAGCTGCGCGGCTACTTTTCAGAACACATATCTCCCTAGATACCACAACAGTGCCTTCCATTTCTCTTTTCTGGGAATTCCTCACTGGGGAGAAGAGAAATTCCCGGCAAGATTCTCAAGGACAAACCTTGACTCATTTTGTTGTAAGAAGGTTGAGGTCAAGGAGCTGGGCAAAGCAACACAGGCAAAGGCAAAAAGCACCTAACCGGGGGTTCATCGGGTGATAGGCCTGGGGTGTTAGGTATCCCAGAGGGCCAAGCAGAGCTTCAATCAGCAGTTAATGAGGCAAGACCTGCAACAGATAGCCACTTTTAACTTACAAAAGCTTTTAGATGTCTCTGTTTACTTTGATCCATTTCAGTTCATTTGAGCCTGGTTAGGGTGCATTTTACTTTTTTTTTTTTCTCTTGTTAGATAAACCCTCTGCTCCCACCCCATTCCTACCCCACCTCCCAAACAATAGTATCATTTACCAACTTAATACTTAAGTTTTGAGATCTTCTGTCAAGGTCGGCAACAATTATATAAAAAACAAGGAGAGAACCACCGGTCTGCCTGTGGAATGGTCATTTCAGAATCCCATCAGTGAAAGATAAGTGGAAAGGAGGACGGGACAGGAACGGCTGCATTTTCAGGCAGATTTAGTTATTTGTTTCTGATTAGGTGAAGTACACGTTCTTTTATCTCTTGTTATTTTACCCATGTGATGACCAGAGAGCTTTCTTTGTTAAAATGTTTCAGAGCGGATAAAACTAATTTACTGCAGTGTGAAACAATCCTGAAAGAAACTGTACCTGATGGTCACAGACGGGAAAGTCACTTTAACTGGCCATCGTTCCCAGGCCCTGGGGCTGGGGATGGGGCTGGGGCTGGGGCTGGGGCTGGGGCTGGAATTCCCAAATCCGAGGCAGAAAGCGCTCCTGTACCGATGGATTTGCACGTGGGTCCCACTCTTAACGGGAATACTCTGGTGTAATGAGCTTTTAATTAGGTCGGCTTGGTGCTTGACCCCCAACTGTACCGCGGGCCCGCGTCTAAATGACACCTCTCCACCGACAGGAGCCGCCGAAGGCCCTGGAATCCTTCCCAGCATGGCTTGGGCGACCTCTATCCCGACAGGCCCCTGACCACCCATCTTCCCAGCATGCCCTGGGGCCCCTGCTGCGACCTTGACCTTTTCTGTCTTGTTTATAGCCCTTGATGTACGCTATTTCCTTTCTCTCTCTCTCACTCCTGTGCCACTTCCCAATACACCTTTTCTTGTTCAGAATATTACATTTGAAGCAGGTGTATATTTAAAAAAAATAAATAAATAAACCTCTGGTCAGCTAGCCAGCAAAATTAACAAATACACGTGGGCAAGTCTGGTTGGGCATATGTATTGCTCAAAAATACACTTTTCTCAAGTGAACCATATTCCTATTCTCCACTCCCCACCCTAGTCCTGACTTACACATTTCCAGGAAGTATTATGAAGATATAAAAACTAGTGGAAGGAACAGGATGAAATCTTTCTGCACTGCTACCCTCAAATAAATTGCAACTACTCTGAAATGTTCTTGAAATCCTGTCCAGTGAAGACCCCAAGGAACCATCAGGGAAGTAGAAGCGAGAAAACCCAATTTCTATTTTGAGTCCTTCTTGTTGGAAAAGGAAGGACTAAGTATCCAACATTAAGCTAATTTTATCTCCCAGGAAGGGTCTTAGGCACTGAAGGTGACTTATCTGTAGATCTCACATTGGGACCTCAAGCCTAATGATTTACATTTATTTTGCTCTTTATCAAGTCTTTAAAATGAAATTTAGGTTAGTTTATCACTGAAAAATACTGAACTCTTTGGTTAAGAGGCATTAAGTTCAGAGAAAACAAGTGCAGACATCTTAAACTGTATTCATGAAGACAACAATAATAGTAACAGCTAATATTTATTCAATGCTTGTTAAGGGACAGCTGCTTTAAATGCTTTAAGATTCTGCATAATTCATAAAATGTTTAACGTGCAAGCTTACCTAATTCTTGCAGTTAATGACGGTGGCAGTTGCTAAGCTGTAGGCCAAGTTATTCCTTTCATTCATGGTCTAGAGAGAGATGACACGGGCATGTTGAGTCACTCAAAACAGGCTCAAACCACCCCAAGGAGTTTGCCTGATGAAAGGTTTTCTTTTCCTTCAAAGCCACTTCCTGTGTCACATGACCTGTATCACTCCAAAGATAATAACACTGCATGCTTCCAGAACACTTTTATCCAAAGATCTCAAAGCATTTTCAAATGTTAATTAAGCCTCCACCATCCTGGAAGATAGCAATGCCAGTCTTGCTGTTTAAATACTGTATTCCAGAACACAGGTTGTTCTAATCACTAAGAGGGGAAAATGGAGGCCTCTCTGAGCAAATTCAGTGCATAAGCCACTACCCAAACACTTATGACACCCAAAATTCTCCTACCTCTCCTGGGAAACCACAGCAGCATCTCTGTTCTAAATTGTTCCCTACTCCCACTGATTGTTTCCACTGGAAGAACCACATCCAAGAAAAAAAGTTAGAAGAGGAAGGGGAGAAAAAAAGGCTTTCTAATAGTTCTACTTGGATAGGGGTAGAAATGTAGGTAGAAATATAAGCAATGTATATCTGCAAATACATAATCATTCCCAATAAACAGCAAGGTTCCTTTGTTACACGCTTTTTCCTTATCATGATGCCCAGAAGGTAGAAAATAAACAACTTTTCTCAAGGCTTAAAAATGTTCACAACACAGTTAATCTGCCCTCCTATTTCACAGGCATCATGGACTGTTCTGATAATCCCAGAGAGCAGTCAGATTTCAGGTAGTTTATGTATCTTTTAGTCTATATAAAAGAAGACCATGTAACAATGAAACGTCCCTCAAGATCTGCCTTGCCTCCTTTCCAGTTTCATCTCCCTCCACTCTGCCACACTGGCTTTCTCTCCATCCTTCCAAGGGGCCAAAATTTTTTTCTACCCTGGGGTCTTTGAAGAGGATTTTCCTGCTGCATAGAATGCTTTATCTCCTATTCTCAAAAAAAACAGTGTAGAAAAAAATACCACTCTTAGTTCCCAGATTAAAAGTCACTTCTTCAGAGAAGACTTACCTTTCTATTATTAAATTAGCTTCTAGAATGCCTGGGTGGCTCATTGGGTTGAGTGTCCAACTCTTGATTTCAACTCAGGTCATGCTCCCAGGGTTGTGGGATTGAGTCCCATGTAGGGCTCCCCACTGAGCATGGAGCTTGCTTGAGATTCCCTGTCTCTCTCTCTCTCTCTCTCTCTCTCTCTCTCTCTCTCTCTCCCTTTGGAATTCTCCCCAGCTAGCTCTCTCTCTCTCTCTCTTTCTCAAAAATAAAAATAAAATAAAATAATAAATTAGTTTCTATTATTCTCTTTAATGACAGATTGTTTTGATTACAATATAATGAGATTTCCTTTGTTTAGTGTCTCCCTTCTGGATTATAAACTCCATGAAAATAGGCACTGTGCCTGTTCTGTTCACCACTGCCTAAGTGGTGCCATGCTTGGCACTTTGGATGCCCTCATAAAATATCTGCTGAGTAAACTGAATGAATGAATCTTTTAACCCAGTTTATAAATCATATTTTTCTCTTGCAGTGATATTTATAGGATCCAGAGGACAACAGAGAAATAGATATAAGAAGTTTGGCTGTCATTTTTTAAGGTCTTATTTTCTATTAATACTGAGAATAGCAAACAATCTTGGAAGTACAAGTAAATATGATTTACAGTAAATGTTAAGCATCTAAAGTAGGTGTTTTACCTATATTATCTTATTTACTGCTCACAACAACCTCGAGGGATGGACACTACTATTGTTCTCATTTTGCAGTCAGAAAGACCAAGTAATTTCCCCTTGTCTCCACTTATTCATTTATTGAGCATTCACTGTTTGCCAGGCACTGCAGTGGTGGATCAATGAACAAGACAGCCATGGCCTCCTGATTGGGGCCTTTGTCCTTGGTCCTCCACACCAATAATAGCACAGTGCATTCTGGCATGTAGTTGGTGTTCAACTGTAAACAGTGAGAATCGGGTTTAAAAAAAAAAAAAAAAGATTCAAGAACTATGATTGAATCCCTTCAGAGTTTGAAACGTCCCACAATACTGCTTTACTACCAGTGCTCCTTACTGACTTTCCTGGGGGGACATATGATTTGCCATTCATTCTGTAAAGACGCAGAGTGCAGAAGGAGGTCACAAATCACTCTGATATTCTAATAAAAAATACAGTGATCGATGATGAGAGTTTTAATTGATGGTGCCACACTGCAGCCAAAATGATCTTTCTAAAACACAAATTTGAAAATCAGATCATGTCTCTTTTGTGATTTACTACCTTGTAGGGCTTCCCAATGGCCTTGGGACAGAGTCCAATCTCCCCGTCTCCTTGATGTGGCTGCAAGAGCTTGGCTGCCTCCTTGGAATCATGTCTCTTCACTGACTTCACTTGCTTGTCTGCAGTCTTTGTAAAAAAAACATTTAACTCCTCCAACACCTCTAGGCCTTAAACATGCTGGACCATCTTTAGCAACACCTTCCCTGCATTCCACACCATCACTACCACTCTTTACCTGTGTCAAGTGGAGGGTTTATTTGTGTGGAGGGTTTTTACTGGGAAATGCTCTTAGGAACAATACCTGTGAAGAGGGAGGGATGCAGGATTGAGCAGAAGGAAAAACTGAACTGCAATACAGGTTCATCTGAGGCCTCCACTGATCCTAAGAGGAGCTCTGGAACTGAGATGGACCTTCAGAGATGTCTGCATTAGGCAAGAAGCTTGACCTTTGAGGGCCTGGGTGGCTCAGTCGGTTAAGTGTCCGACTCTTCAGCTCAGATCATGATCTCACAGTTTGTGGGTTCAAGCCCCATGTTGGGCTCTGTGCTGACAGTGCAGAGTCTGCTTGGGATTATCTCTCCCTCTCTCTGCTCCTGTGCCACTCATGCCCCCTCTTTCTTTCTCTCAGAATAAATAAATAGAAACTTTAAAATAAAAATAACACTATATTATTAAAAAAAAAAAAAAGAAGTTTAACCTTTTACCCCAGTTGCCCCTGGAGATGGAGATGACCTTGAGCAAGGAGGCTTCCTTCAGCAAAGGGCAATTTTTAGGGGAAGAACTAAGGTAAGAGCCATCAAAAAACAACCTTATTGCCAGCAGGGGAATGAGTGTCCCATCCCAGGGAGGTACCTAGATGGTGTACCACAACATCCACTGCAGTCTGGCTAACTCTGGTCATCTTTCCAGTCTCGACTTAAATATCCCTTCCTAATTTTAAGGCTATCTCTAAAATAGTCTCTCCTGACTCCCTGGCCCTGGGGCAGATGCTCCTACAGAGCACCTGTTCCTCTGCCATCATGGCGTGCTTCACATTATATTACAATCATTTATTTATTTGTCTGTCTTCCCCCAGCAAAGTGTAACCACAGAAAAAGAAGGCACAGTGTTTATCTTATTAGCATTCTATCTACCAACATATAAATAATCATGAACAAATTACAGAATGAATGACAAAATAAAGATCCTGTTTTGGTTTTTTTAAAAAATGTTACACAAGGGGCACCTGGGTGGCTCAGTTGGTTGAGCGTCCGGCTTCGGCTCGGGTCATGATCTCATGGTTTGTGGGTTCGAGCCCTGAGTTGGGCTCTGTGCTGACAGATCAGAGCCTGGAGCCTGCTTCAGATTCTGTCTTCTTCAATCTCTCTGCCCCTCCCCCACTCATGCTCTGTCTCTGTCTCTGTCTCTCTCTTTCTCAAAAATAAATAAACATTTAAAAAAAAAATGTTACACAAATGCCAAAAAAAAGTCTGAAAGACCAGCCACCAAAATACTGTCCACTGTAGCAGGATGATGTGGGATTTTTATTTCCTTCATTATGCTTCCATTTAATTTTTATAAACACATTTGACTTTTTCTGTTTTTAAAAAAATTATCACTTTGAAGAAAAAAAAAACATGGCTCTTACTATAATAATAACTGGTATTGGGGCACCTGGGTGGCTCAGTCGGTTGAGTGTCCGACTTCGGCTCAGGTCACGATCTTTTGGTCTGTGGGTTCGAGCCCCGCATCGGGCTCTGTGCTGACAGCTCAGAGCCTGGAGCCTGCTTCAGATTCTGTGTCTCCCTCTCTCTCTCTGCCCCTCCCCTGCTCAGGCTCTGTCTCTCTCTCTGTCAAAAATAAATAAACATAAAAAAATTTAATAAAAATAATAACTGGTATCAATAGACTCATCCCACATCATGACTTTATACTATAATTTATAGTGCATAAAGCAATTTTACATAAATGATTTTGTTGAATCTTGACCAAAAGTCAACAAAAGAAAAAAGGTAAGTATGAAATTCTGATTCCTACTGGATTGCAAAATAAAGCCAACCCTCTCAATCAAGAATGAGAGAATGTGCCCTCACAGCCTGGGAACCCAGTTGTCTAACATTTCTTCTTCTCTAACATGTTCATTTTTGATGAGGTCTTGCCGGACTGTGGGGAAAACAGTGATATGGGGCAACCATATATAAGCTACCCCTCCCTATATTCCCTGAGTCTCACTGGCTACTTTCTCTGGCCTCACTTTTCTCTCCCTCCCTAGCCCTATTCATAAAAGAGAATATAATGCCTCTCCCGTGGCCTTATTTTCATCATTTGTTTGCACAAGCCTAATCTACAAGGCCAGCTAGAGTTAAAAGCCCTGTTTTCCCCTCACATCTCATATTCCCCTTCTCTCCTATAATGATAACACTTCACATATGTATAGCACTTTCCAGAAGGCTTCCGCATACATCACCTCGCTGGATCCTCCCAACAAACCTTTGAGGTCTGCACATCAGATACTATTACCCCCATTTTAGAGATAAGGAAACCAAAACACAGAGAGGTTACGTGACTTGCCAAAAATCACAGTTAGTTACTGATAAAGACAGGACTAGAATCTGGGTCCTTACAAAAAAGCCCAGAACCTTCTGCATTTTTGCTTTGATCTTGCAGTTGAGTGTATGACCCACTGATAGAGCCCCGCAGAATCTACAGCTGGTTACGAACTAAACTGATGAGAGCAAGATTATGGGTCCAATTTCTGAGCAGGCCAGTTGTGATCCTTGCGTTGAAGTGGGCTGATGTGTGCAGCAGATCAGCAAATCAAAGACCTAAGTTACAAAAGGGACTAGTTAGTTGAGAGTGTGTAGATGATTCAGCTCAATTCCATCATCATGGTGAGTTAAACACCTTAATTACCTATTCTTTTAAGCCCACATACACATATAAAACAACCATTTCTGTAAATAGACTATACAAATCACTTTCTGTCATCACAGAATTCTTGGGATGGTCCCAATTTATACCTATTGCTATGGTACAATTAATGGCTCTCCCTTTCTCTTTAAAAAAAAATGTCCCAGTGTGGAGGATAATTTATATGGTCATCCCATATACATTTTACAGAGAACAAATGTGCAACTTCAGTAGACACTGAAGAGTATTGATTTTCAAAATGGCAAGGCCCAAATGTTTTAAGAAGGGTTGCTGCTATTGAAATACACTGCTGGAAAACTTCCCAGTGTTAAATGGCCTTCGCTAAAGACACAGTAAGACACACATCCCTTTGTGTTCTGTTGGGCTCAGGTTTTTAAATGTAGTGAAATTCTGGCTAGCTTCAATCCATTTGCTAGATGATTTTGGTTTTCCGCACCCCATTCCCCCACCTGATATTATATCTTTGTCTCATTGCTTATCAGAAGTCTCCCTTTCCACATTCATTTTTAAAAATGAGAAGAAACAAATTAGAATTCACATTTTTTGGCTTAAAATTATAATGTCTTCTACATTTCCCAAAGGAAATCCCGCCAAGGCAATAGCCTAGACCAGTAGCTGTTTGCCAAAAGGTAAGAGGTAAGATTTTAGTGGTAATTCCAATTCAAGCCTTTGAGCTTGGGTCTTTTTCTCACCCATTTGAGATATGAGGAGAATACCTGCTCTCAAGTTGCTGAAAAACCAGGGCAGATGCCGTGACTCACACAACTGATGAACAATTGTATTTTGCTCTCCTTAGAAGTCCTAGTATTGCCTCGACATACAGACCTGGTCCTTGCTCTCAGGAAGCTTACATTCTCATTCTGAAGGACAGGTACAAGATAGTACATAATTAAATGCTAAAAGCATACATTCAGAATTCAGTGTGTGCCAGCCTAAGGAGAAAGTGGTATTGGTTGGAGTAGTAAGCAATCAAGTCAGTGTTCATACTTTTTCCTAAGAGACACCTAGACATCTCAAGAAAATCATCGAAGGTTATACAGCCACTTTCTCAAGGTCTCCGTGGATTCCTAATCAATGTTCAGCTGAACTTTTCTGAGTTTTGCACATGACTTCTCAGTGCACTTCATAGAAGTTCTCTCTCTCTCTCTCTCTCTCTCTCTCTTTTTACTTTTTCTTTTCTTTTTTTGGATGAATCCAATTCAGTCGTCTGAGCAAGCAAGGATGGCAAAATGCATATGAGATTCTGTGAGCCCTTTTTGCAAAGATCTGTCTTCCCCTATCACTGTAACAAGCATAACCAAACCCAGTCCTTTCTGCAGTCTACATATATAAAGATTATGTCTAAAAGACATAAGTAAACACATCCCAACCCATATCCCAGTAGAAAACAGACAGGAAGAGACATAGAACCTCAGATTCTTTGAAGCAAGAATTTAGCTATTCTGCAGTAATAGATCTCTCTTGCAATCATCAATCATCCAGCATTACTGAGTACCTACCAGATTCTCAAGTCAGGCACTATGATAATCTCTGCCCCACAGGAATACCTGAACTGGGGTAGTATTTCAATAGAGCTCATAGCCAGATACCAGACTGGGCTCCTTACATAGACTAATCCTTAAATTATCTTCCCAGTTAGCCCCATTTTACAGATGAGGAAACAAATGCTCAGAGAAAATACTATGCCCAAGGTTGCAGAGTGGTAAAGTAGGATTCAACCAGGGTTTGGGGGTTTCAAAGCCTCTGCTCTTTTTACCAACCATCCCGAGTTTCCTTTGTTCTCATTTTAATTGAGAGCCCTGTTAGTTGGCACTGCTAAAGAGAGGGATCTGATAACTGGATGTTTTTTCCACCAGATCCTCCCAGAAGAAGATGTCCTAACTTCAGTGCAACAAAAACCTGAGCGATAACATCAGATTTTGCCAGAATGAAGTTACATCCTGGCTGTCATACAGAAATCCAGGCCTCCGACAGTGAGCACACTATTATGTCACATTCTTTCAACAGCTCCAGGGGAACAGAGGAAAACAATGACGTGGGTAATTTAAAATAATAGAGGATTTAAAAAAAAAAAGCTTTGTATCTGTCTTTTGAATTAATTATATAATTATTTGAGTTCCTCTCCACGTTTTTCAAATGTTAAATTACAATTATTCTGTAGTTACTAGAACAATGTTAGCTGAGTATTAAAGCAAGTCAGCCAAGAAAACACTGGACAGCTGAGAAACAACTCGGGGCCCAGCTTCCATGATGCCAAAACACTGGTGGCATCAAGTAGGTCACTAACTTGTCTGGCCCTCAGCTTCCTCAAGAAGATAATAAAGGGGTTGAACTAGAAGATTTATTTATTCAGTAAATATTGATTATCAATACACGGTCCTGGCTCTCAGGTTGTTTACAGTCTAGTGGAAGAGACAGATAAGAGGTCAAACAATTTCAATACAATGTGACAACTGCTATAAAAAGGTAGAGAGGGGGGTGCCTGGGTGGCTCAGTTGGTTGAGCATCTGACTCTTGACTTCGGCTCAGGTCATGATCCCACAGTTCATGAGTTCAAGCCCAGTGTCGGGCTCTGCACTGACAGTGTGGAGCCTGCTTGGGATTCTCTCTCTCCCTCTCTCTCTCTCTCTCTGCCCCTCCCCGGCTCTCTCTCTCAAAATAAATAAATAAACTTAAAAAAAAGGTAAATAGAGGATGTTGTGGAAGCGCATAATTCATTTGCAGGGTACAGGAGAGGGGTACACTGTAGAGTGAGTGACATGGAAAGCAGAGGCATAAAAAACCAAAGGCAAAGTGTGCATATGCAGAGGGTGGAGCCCGAGCAGTGACCTAGGCAGATAGAACAGTGAGGGCAAAGGCCTGGCAGGGGCTTTCACGGTTCCTTATGAACCATACAACTTGCTTCATATGTCTGCTTTGTGAAAAAGGCATCTGGGAGTGGACGTAGAGGAGACGGACAGGAAGGGGGGGTACCCATCATCAGAAGTCCAAACCAAAAGGAGTTTGCACTTTATTCATTTCTTCAGAAGTTATTTATTGATCTTACTCTGGGACAGGCATTTTTCTAAGTTCTGGGGTTACCAGAATAGTAAACAAGAGAAATAGGTTCCTATTTTTACTGAACAAAATAAGAATCCATTCAAGGGTTAAAGCAGGGAAATGTCATGGTCAGAGTTTTAGAAACAGCACAATGGTTGCAGGGTAAGAATGGCTTGGAGAAGGATAAGACTCTTTCAGCTGTAAAATTCTGACTCCATGATTTAAAACTCAGGATATAATAAATCATAAAACTTCCATGTTAATATTTATATTATGCATTATATATATTTTGTCATTATATGTCATAAATATATATGTCACATATATTTATATCATATATAAATACATACATAAATATATAATTAGATAGCTATAAAAATATATAATTATGTTATTGGATATATATAAAAATATTTAATTAGATATATATCTGTTATCTAAATATATATATCTAGATATCTGTTATCTAGATATACATCTAAATATGTATCTGTAATATACATATACAATATATAAAATTTTTTATATATAAAATATATAAATATTTTTATATACATAATATATAAAATATATAATATACATATACAATATATAAAAATTTATCTATTTTTATTTATATTATTTAGATATATTTAGATAACAGATTTCTTTGCAAGTGTTCAATAAATTGAGTGGGTTCTTTCCCCTGTTGTATGTTCAGATATGGGAACATTTTATTTGGTGGGGAAGGAAAAAGAGCCCACATATTGTACAGTGAGGACACACTAGAGACAATGGGGAGAAGTAGGTGTTAATAATGCCCACTTTACAAATGAGGAATACAAATGAGTCTCAAATTTCATTCACTCTAAATGTCATTGGGTGAGAACAGGGTAAAGCCAAGGTTCAAATCTGATTTTCTGGTTTGTTTGTTGTACATCAAAGCCCATACTGTTTTATGTACCAAAGCATAATTATAACATAATCACCATTCTCCCTGAGCTCTTAGAAGACTAGTAAAAAATAACTCATGGGTATCAGCTGGTTGGCTGATTTTTCATGTAAGTATGTCCTACTTTCAATAAACTGCCAAACTTCAGATGTTCAGATACAATGTGCATCTCAAAACTCTTTAGTGAGTTTATAGAAAACAGAACTCACATCTAGTCTCTCAAGTCCGTCAACTATTGGAAGTGGGAGTTTGAGGTAAGGAGAAAGTAGCATTTTCCTTGGAGTGGACACGCACAGGTAAGGAAGAGGGAATCAAGCCTTGAAAAATATTTAGTTCTTCCTAGAAAGTTGTTTTCCAGTACAAGAAATACTGCTTTCAAATACAAGAATTCCCTGAGCTTCCTGAAAATAAACCAAAAATAAATAATAAAAACCACCTCAGGCCTCAGAGTCCACTGCTGCTCTGCTCACTTAGCATTTCCTCTTCTGCTGGTGCATTGGCTTCCATCCCCTCCCCACAGAAACCCGGCTCTCACTCACCAAGGCTGGGGGGTAGGTTTACAAGGCCTCCAGGAGCCCGGTAGCCTCCACATACATCCTGGTCCCCACCCACCACCCCCAGATCTTCCGGAGTGCCCTGCTTCCTGTCCTGGAGCTAAGCCCCTTACAAGACTCACAGGAGGTGGGATGCTTTCTTTTCAGGCCCTGAAGGTCTCTGTTTCCTTGCAAGTAAGACACCTACTGTAATTTATAAGTTAGCTATAACCATTGAGTACCGGAAAGACTGAGCATCTTTTTTGTTTATTTGGTTTGTTCTTATGTAAAGTATAGTATTCAATCACATCTGCTCACACCCAAATGTAGCAGATTTTGTCAGTTGCTTATCCAGAATTTCTAACCCCAGATTTTCTTTGGGCAATCCACACAGTACACACAGCCTTGTGCTTTCTTAAACTAGTCATGCTAATCCCATTCCCCTTGCTAGGAAGTGGTTTTAGCAGTGAGCATTTGCTGCAGCAAATCTGGCCAATGAGATGAGAGAAGGCTGCTGACAGGAGAGGAAGGTGTCTGAGACAGGCTACCTTGCTAGAGAAAGAAAGAAAAAAAAGAGAGAAGGAAAGGAGGAAAAAAGGACGGAAGGAAGGGAGGAAGGGAGGGAGGAAGGAAGGGAAGAAGGAAGGGAGGGAAGAAGGAGAAAAAAGAGGCACCTAAGAGGAAGCAGCCTCTTCTTCCTCCAGGTCTGGCAACTGTAACTATCTCGCAACCATGAAGGGAAACCATCTGAAAACAGCTGACATGCACAAGATAGCAGAGCAAGAAGATGGAAAGAATCTGGGTCTTTGAATTTACCAACCCTGGAGCTCCCTGGCTACTGGACTTCTACTTATGGGAAGTAAGAACTTTGTCTCATCTTTAAGTCATTTTGAGTCAGGCTTTCCGTGTGCTCGAAAATGACCTGATCCACTGCAGAACTGATGAGTGGACAACAAGCTTATTAGTGTGAGATCAAGAAGCCAGCCAGGCATGGGAAGATCTAACAAGAAAGGAAGCTTTTGCTATCAAAGCAGTAGAAATTCTGGGTAAAATATAATATCTGTCAGTTAAATTTGTCTTCTGGTCGAGACATCTGTTGGGTTTAAGGATCCTGAATAAGTATTCAAAGAATCATTCATTTAAAAAAAAAAAATTCCATAAGCAGCATCCTCCCTCCCTTCAGGACCCACTTCAACAGAGTGCACCATAGAGGGAGATTCTTCCCTGGTTTAAAACCAAACATTTGACAGGTTGGGAAACTCCCTGGCTTCACTGCTCTGCTTCACTGAGAGACACTAGTGCTCAGCAGATATCCCCCAGAGAGGTGCTGAGGGAGAGAGCATCGGGGGTGTCCGTGGAGCCTGCGGAGGCTGGAGAGGTGGGAGAAGTCCCCCGCCCCACCCCGTAGCAGACATGATGTCCAGCAGGGCAGCACAGAACTTGTCAGAGGATGGTGATGACCAGTGGCTCGTGGCACTGCCTAACAGGATGAGCAGAGTTTGATTGTGAGCACATACGAGATCTGCTTTGGGCACTCCCAGAGATACCTAGGAGAATATTGCTGGGAACTGGGAACCCAGGCCCTTGCACTCCATTAGGTGGGAGCAAAGGCAAGGGAAGTTTGAGCGATTGCTGTTTCTGTCACTTCATCCATACCCACAGGTGGCTAGGAAGAAAGCGAGAGAGGAGAGAAAAAGCCTTTGTGGCCCATTAGGAAGGGAGCCAGCATAATATTTTCATGGAAGTTCTAGCAAAATAATACCTCAGAAGTTTAGATAGAGTCTGAAACTTCCCATTGAGTAGTTTTTCTTTGATTCTATCCAAGCAGGATCATACCCAAGGAGATAGAAAAGGGCAACATATTGAGAGGAGAAGAATCTGCTAACAAAATCAACCTTCAGATAATTCTGGTAACAGAAATCATTGCCTGAAACTTCACTTCACATTTTTAATCAGAGAAATCAAAAAAGGAAGCACCACTGAGATTTAGTCATAGAGGTTTTTAAGTTATATATATTTGGGACAAGTGACCTGGGACTATAACACTAGAAGAATTAAGCCTCCCAAAATTTACTTTGAATTCGTACTGAAACAATATCATGAGTAATTAAGTTCCCAAATCTGCTTTCCTTATTGGCTCTAACCCACATCATCTAGAGAGTGTGTGTGTGTGTGTGTGTGTGTGTGTGTGTGAGCGTGTGTCTTCAAAGACCCAATATCATGATAAACAGCATGCCATCTCTCTCACTTGGCCTTGATAGACCCTACCAAAAGAGAAACTGGGAGGTCAAAGCTCATCTTTGCCTAAACCTAGAACAGAAAGGCCTGATTTCTACAATCAAGAATCTAGTGAAAAAAGCAAAATAGCAACATGATGCCATCAAAATGGTCTCAGATGACAAAAAAAAAAAAATAGTGATGCAATTATCAAAACCTTGTATCTTAATCTTTTTACCTTCCTAAATTTCATAAAATAAAATCACACTTCAGGGAAAGGTTGAGATAAGTGGGAAATAATATATTTATTTCAAAAATGTCCATTCCAGGGTCACTTGGGTGGCTCAGTTGGTTAAGCATCTGACTCTTGATGTCAGCTCAGGTCATGATCTCTCAGTTCATGAGATCAAGACCCACGATGGGCTCAGGGCTGGCAGCATAGAGTCTGCTTAGGATTCTCTCTGCCCCTCTCTCTCTGCCCCTCCCTGGTGCACACGTGTGCTCTCTCTCTCTCTCTCTCTTTCAAAAAATAAATAAATAAACTTAAAAAAAATGTCCATTCTGAAAAAATGGAGCAGGGAGGCAGGCACTAATTATGGCATGGTCTAAAGCAAGGTTAACTTGTTAATTAACTTAAAGAACTTGTAATTTTTTAAGTACCTACAATGATTCCAAAAGGAAGGTTCTAGCCCCTGGTGTTGGCTTGTAGGGAGTGAGACTTGTATCAGGGTCAGGTTCCACAGGCTCAGTCAGGACCAAGCTAGACCATTAGAGTCCTGGAGGCAAGAGGCAGAGTCTGGGTAAAAATACATAACAATGTTTGAGAGATCATGTGGGGATCAAACCAAAAATGTGGAATACAACACAAGACCACAGGGCTGGCTCCAGGCCAGGAAGAAGAAAAAAATTCAGGAGAGTGAAGGAAGAGAAGGGGGGAAAGTAGGGTTCAAGGTAGTCGAGTTCAGAAAGTTTATTGTGTAAAGATCAGGTGCCCAAAAGATTCTCCTAGCAGGTCTGGTCACATGCATGTGAATGGCAGCCTGGCTTAAAGGAACAGATAAAGTTAAAATGGAATGACTCAAGGGAAAATAAATGCCAGGATAACTCTGGCCTTTCCGTCTCCACTCTCAACCATCTTGACTCTCCATCTCACTTCTCATCCATAAAATATATAGCCAACAAATAACTCCTGAATATAGACAGGCATCTTATAAACAAATAAATTTTTAAAAATGCAATTTTAAGCAGAGTTTCAAATAAGTTGCAGGGGGGGGTACAAAAGAAGAAAAATCACTTTGAGTGAAGACTAGAACAGAAGAAAATACAATAAAATTTTTGAGCCCCTGTATGTGCCAGGCACAGATTCTCACCACAGTCCAGAAATAGTATTAGCCCTTGTCATTGTATGAGGAAGCTGAGACTCAAAATGTCCATCCCTAGATAGTCCAGGGGAGACAGATGCAAGGCCAAATATGACTCCAAAGCTTCCTCTTGAGAGAACCAGGGAAGATTCATGCCAAGGAAATGGCATGTGGTCTGAAGCTTGTAAGAGGGCTAGGAGAAGCTAAACGGACACGGTCAGAGCTGAGCATTCCAGGAGAAGAAGCAAAGTGAGCAAATGAGGAAAGGTAGGAAAGGCAAATACTGTCAGAAAATGCAGAGTAGAGTTAGCTGAAACAGCATGCAACAGGAAGAGCCACAGAAGAGAGCAGTGTAAGGATAAGTCGCCATCAGAGCCTGCAAATTTTTTCCCCACAAATCCATGTGTCACCCTTGTGCTACCTTTGTGTTCTACGGACACTTCGAAGGGTCCTCTCAAGCAAATCCTTGCAGGTCAAATTAAAGGTCATACCAACTTTTCCGGACTCCTTCACTTGCCCCCAATCCCACACTGGGGCTCTCCTGGAGTCAGGGGAAGACTGGAAACAAAGGCTCAATCAACCTGGCAAACATCCAAGGGAGATCTCATTCTTGGGCTTTTATGGCGTGTTTTGTTTTCAAAGAATATTTCAGCTTCTGGAATATCACACTTATTTAAAATTCTATGATCTATAGTGATGAAACTCCTCAGTTCATCCCTGGGGCTCCCAGGCTGTCACATAAACTAGTGTTTTACTTCTAGCATATACCTTAGAGAGTCTGGAGACTACTGGAGCTTTTACATGTGTCCCTGAGAGGGTCACAGTGTTGCCATCCCTCTGCAGGCTTCCTCTGCAGCCTGTGCCTCTGACCTCTGTGCTCATCTGTTTCCCATGATTCCTACTGGGCCCCAGGGCGGAGCAGTATAACATAGTACAGCATAATTCACTTTTATAGAACATCCTTCATGCAAGCTATCACAGGGAGCTAATCAAATGCTGACGAGAAAGGGTCTGCAGCGGGATAAGATTTAAAGGGAGGAACTGATTTAGTGGCTCTGGGGGCAAAAAAGAAATTTCAGATAGATGGGTTAGGAGAAAGGAAAGAACAACCCCCGCTGTGGTAAAATGTGGGTGGAAAGAAGTGGCTAAGTCTCAGAAAAAGAACACAGAGGGGTAGAGAAGCAGCTGGCATCCCGAGAAATTACCAATACTTTCACAAGTAGAGGTGATTTGGATGTCATTCAGGAAAGTAAACGAATCATTAGAAAGTCTTTAGGTCCGGGGCGCCTGGGTGGTGCAGTCGGTTAAGCGTCCGACTTCAGCCAGGTCACGATCTCGCGGTCCGTGGGTTCGTGCCCCGCGTCAGGCTCTGGGCTGATGGCTCGGAGCCTGGAGCCTGTTTCCGATTCTGTGTCTCCCTCTCTCTCTGCCCCTCCCCCGTTCGTGCTCTGTCTCTCTCTGTCCCAAAAATAAATAACAAACGTTGAAAAAAAAAAAATTTAAAAAAAAAAAAAAAGAAAGTCTTTAGGTCCAAGGAACAGAAACCCCAGTCCAAAATTATTTGAACAGGAAGTGTTATTATGTCACATAATAAGATGTCCTAAGACAGAGTGGTCAGGTAAATTCAGTGATCTAATAATGTCATCAAAGTCCTGGACTCTTGTCTTCTTTCTACTCTGAAGCCCACGGTGTCTTCACACTGGTATTCCCAGTGTGAATACTGTGACTGGTATTCCCCAGGTCACAGGAAGGCTGACACAGTTCCAAGTGTCACACCTAGCTATGGCAACATGTAGGCACAACAATAGGAGACAACAGAAGAAGGAGAGGCTGTTTCCCAGGCGGTCCCCTTTTAAGAGTGAGGAAATTCATCATCCCAGAAGCCCCAGCAGACTTAGCCCTGAGGTCCCTTTGGCCAGCATTGGAGTCCAATCCCTTTCTAAACCAATCTCTAGCCAGAAGAATAGGATCACCATGATTGGTTTAGACTAATCAAGATTCTCTTCTAAGTCCCTTAAGAGAAAGGTGGACCCCCAAATCAAGGCTTTGCCCATAAGGAAAAGGGAACATGGCAACTGAGATATCAACCCACCATATCTCATACAAAAGTAATGCAAAATAGGCATTGTGCCTGTTGACCCCTGGAGGAAAAGCATACATCCAATACCTAATTACCTACAAAATTCAGATTAATTGTTTAGAATTAGGAAGATCACGGTGGGGGAAAAACTCCTATATTGAGAAAGAAAATAAGAATTTCTAAGTACAAGGGCATATCAGGAAGAGGCGGGGGTAGGGGGTTGGAGAGCTGAATTTTGGCCTCCTTCTAGAGTGAAATTAAACATATTTAAAGATGGAAGAAAAGTATGTTTGGGATGAAGGATTTCTGCTCTTGGCAGATGAGGCATGGAAAGGGGAAATTTTAATTCTGAATTAAAGAATGTAATGGTAGAGTCAGAGCCTTTGAGAGCAAGAATCTCCTGTTTCTGGAGGGGAAAGGGAGATATGCAAGAATGCAGAGCCAAATATCAATCCAGGGACATGGATATGAGAACTTCTACAAAGTCCAAAGCAAGGACTTGAATGAAACCCACAGGAACAGGAGGAAGACACATTTTTGGTGAGTGTGGAACCAACCTGTGAACTTTACGGGTTCTGAGCTTTTTGCTAATGCTGAAACTTCGGGGGTTTGAGTTCATTTACTCTGTGCAAAATTCACCTTCCAAGTACCAAGAAAAAAAAAATTGGCTCCAAAGATTACTGAACACCAAACTAGCTCTTAAGGAACCACACAGGGATGAGTTAAGTGTAAATGAATCACAAACACACAGATTGAATTTCTCCTAAACTGCACCAGAGTTTAAAGGCCAAGGGAAAAAGCACTTGAGGCAAAAGACATTTTGGCTTTTGCAGAACCTAAAACATTTTTAATGAGTTTGAATTCATTCAATTAACTTAGGGTTCAGCCGAGTTCTTTCTTCCAAATCTGGTGTTCAGCCTAGCGATATATATACAGCTGCCATTCTAGAGCCGCTCCACCTTAGAAAGGAAATTGCTTTTGTTTTTTTAATATTAACTTCTTGATCCAATTTGATCAAAGGTAACTGAGACAAATATCATGACAGTGTAAAAGTTATTTTTCTAATGGCTTGTAATATAAATGGTGGAACTCAAAGCTCCATACTCAAGTTGGGGCACAAGATTAACAACCCTAAGAAATAGGAAAGGGGAAAATAAAGAAGCCTCTTCTAAAACCTTTATATTTCAAATACTGGTGAGTCTATAGCAGGAATTCTTCTGTCATTCAACTTGTGGGAAGTTATTATTGAGTGTGTGCTAGGTAGCAGGTACCACCAGCATAAATGATAAGGATGTAAAATTATATCTTTTTTTTTCATTTATTTTAGAAAGAGAGAGAGCATGAGTGGGGGAGACAGGCAGAAGGAGAGAGAGAGAGAGAGAGAGAGAGAGAATCGCAAGCGGGCTCCTTGCTCAGCTCAGAACCCAACCTGGGGCTCAATCCCATGACCCTGGGATCATGACCTGAGCCAACATCAAGAGTTGGATGCTCAACCAACTGAACCATCCAGGTGCCCCTCTGTTTATCAGTTTACTTCTTGTTTTTGATGAACATTGTTTAGTAATTGTTGCAATGTATTCATGCCACTCAAGTCTCTTTCATACCTTCCTTTCCTCCTCCTTGGAGTAGGTGAACATCCCCTATAGGTCTGTTTTATATTATCCTCTCAGCCACCCCCACCGCAGACTCTTTTCCTCAGATATACACACATCCTTCCTCATAACAGATGCTGAAGCACTGAAAAGTTGAAATATCAGTCATCCCTCTTTCTTTTCCACTAGATGCCTCTCTCTTTTGCCTGGCCTACCTCAGCTAAAGCTTCTTTTGCTCTCTGTCTGATCTGCTCAAAATAGTACATAAATAACCTTGGTTAAGGACTCCTCAACAGTGTGGCTTAATCTAGATGAAGAATCTAGAAGAGTTGAATGAAATTAGAGACTACACAGCATTCAGGCAACTGTCCATTCATATGATTTCGTGAAACCGAAATGGAGGTATATGTTTTGCATTTGAAGTTATACTTCCTTGGTATATGCAATGCAAATAATCCATGCTAAACTATAGCTTTGTGATGACGCTCCCAATGAAATTCAAGTAAGAGTTATAACTTAGAGGTGTGTGTGTGTATATATAAATATATATATACATATATACAATATATATATGTATATATATATATATATATACACCTTATTGACTTTGGACACATATGATATCGTAGACACTATATGCTTTCATCTCACAAGGACCAGTGCGATAGGTATTCTTACTAACTCCATTTTACACAAGAGGAGTCTGAGTTTCAGAGAAGTTAAGTAACTAGACCCAGGTTATACTGCTAGGAAGTGGCAGACACAGAATCTGAAGAGGTCTGTGGGAGCCCAGGTCTGATCTGTTAATTCCCACTTCTTACTGGCTGGGGTGAAGCCGTGAAGGATCGCGGCAGGTCTTTGGCTAGCGTAAGAATGCAAAAGCTAAAATTTTGTTTTGTGAGCCTTAATTCAGTTAAGGGGAAGGAATGACACTTCAGGGAAAAGAACCCAAGTTGGCTTTTCTTTTTTTTTTTTAATTAAATTATATTTTACAAGAATCCCTGATGAAACCAGAGGGAAAAACAATCTTGCTTCTCCTCCCTCCTCCAAACAAGTACCTAAAACGTCCCTCCTAATTCCTAACTTGTTGTGATGGCTTATGGAATTATTATTAGAGTGGCCTATCTTGTTAAAGAAAAAAGCCTGATGACAAGTGCATTGGGCTCCCCTGCTTCGGAACAGAAGAATTGCCTACAGCAAGAGACGCTCACCACATCTAGTGGGAAAAAAAAAGATCACATATCTTGAATTTTCATTTGGTTGTGTGTTCGGAGAAAGAAACAGGAAAAGAGTATATGACTGACAAAGAGAAAGGCAACTGTTGAACCTATTTTCATTGCACAAGGCCTGGGAAAGTTTCCCTGGGAACCAAAATAAAGCATTCATCTCCTCTGTCCCTTTTGTAAAAGACTCAAAATAGTCAATGCATTTCCACTCCGTTTCTTAAAGCCACTTCCTTTCCCCTCCCTCGACCCACCTCCCCACCCCAAAATAAAACTTTTTTTTTTCCTCAGCCAACAAATTTTCTGGTCACCACAACAACGAGCAGATTCACAAAGCAAATGAGTAATTTGGAATGTGACAAGTATCTCATCTGACTCACAGAAAGAAAAAAGAAAAGGTGGCTTCTGCCAAAATGGAAATGCTCACTGGAAAATTCTTGAAAATATTCCTAAAATCTAAAATTGGACAAGTGAATATACCCTGAGGAAAAACTTGGAATTTCTCAAAACATAAACAAGGTAAAATTTTTAAAAGTTTTAAAGCGATGGATATAAATATGTTGAAGTATCTAAATAAATTAACTTTTTTTTTTTTTTTCTAATGTTTGCTTTCAACACTTGGGCTATTGCTTAAAAAGTCCCTACCAGGCAGTGGGTAGAGATGGTCCCGGAATTTCTATACAAAAGGGACTTTTGAGAGACAATCTGGATGCAAGGGCAGGTTGGGAAATTGAAGGTGACCTAGCAGCTCATGGATTTTACTTAGATAGTACAATTATTATAGTGGAGTACTTGGAGAATGAACTAATGAAGGGCTAACGAAGATTATAGTGAAACTAATATTCCCCAGACACACACCAGGCCACAGTAGTCAACACTGCCAGTTGTCCACCCAGCATCCATTCCTCCTTTCTTTCTCCCTGACGGAACCCTGATTTGATCAGTCAACCACTAATTGTCTACACAGCCATGATCCTTAGGGAAACATGGTCTGACACCACATTCAAGCAGTCTAGGTAGGATAACTCCATGGGCCTTTCCAGGTACATTTTAGAAATAAGCATATGACCTAACTCTGGCCAATCAGATGTGAGGAAAAGTCTTCTGGAGTTTCTAGAAACTACTGCCTCACTCCTAAGCCAGAGTGTCTCCTCTACCGTGAATAATGACCTGAGTGGATGTGACTCCCAGCATTGCTGCAGCCACCTTGCTACCAGCCTGAGGGTGTAGCCAACCCAGGAGCTAGCTGCTGATAGAGATGAAAAGAACCTGAGTTATTGATAACATCATTGGCCTCTGAAGCAAGACACCCAGGAGACCACCCTTTCTCTAGACTTCTTATAATGTGAAGCAATAAACCTCCATATTGTTGAAGCTAGTTGACTCAGGGTTTTCTGCTTGTGGTTAAACAGCCCAATGGATATAGCTGAACCACCTGAACCACCCTGAACCATCATCCCTTGACACAGACACCAGCTTAGAGGCTAGAGGAGCTTCAAGATGCCCATCCAGAATTCAGAGACAGAAGCCACAAACTCATATCTTATATAAGACCTAAGAACTGCTCATTCAGAGTTGACTAATCATGGAATGTGACACTGCATTTACACAGTGCACCCAGTCTGGCTAGATTTGCAAAAGTGGCTCTCCTGCTGATACTGTATCAAAACTTCAAGAATAGAAAATACAGTCTCATTATTACAGAAATAGGGACTTACTTTCTCCATCAATCCCAAGCTAAAATGGTGAAGTAGGATTGTTTTGGCAGTAAAGAGCAATGGAGTGTTAATATTAAACTTTTAACTTTCAGAACTGGATTCCAAAATAAGGCAATAGGTTTGTAAGCCAGGTTTCATTAAATGAGAACTTTTTTAAGTTTTATTGTAAAATATTTTAAACTTACTGATGAGATGACATTATATATACCTTATATCCTTATCCAAAATAAAAAATTCATAAACATACTGATGAGATAATGACATTATATATACTTTTATACCCATATTCAAAATAAAAATTTCTTAATGCTTTTCCATATTTACTTTGGATCTTTTTTAGCAAAATATAATAGATATCTCCCCAAGTCCATTTTTCTCTGCTCTGATCAGTGGATCTTTTTGTATCCTTTTACCATATATGTATATATCTACACCAGTATCTGTTATTACTTTGTATGCCTTTAAACCTTATATAAATTGGATCATAGTGTATAATTTCTATTGAAATTTTCAGGTTTCTTTAATCACTAGTCAGTATCCCTCTGAGATTAATGGCAGATTACATGATAGATGTAGCTATTTTCATTCATCAGTTTTATAACAAATTCTAATTTACTCATTCTCCTATTAATGGATAGTTTGTTTTCAGTTTTTCATTATTCAAACAATGCTGCAACAAACATTTTTACCTCCCTCTAATCATGTATGAGGCTCTCCCTTTGATGTTTACATTGAATCATAGGAAACTGTCAATATTCAACCATTTTGACCTACAAAATGACAGATTACTATGGCTCTACCTATTATGTACCTGGAAGTGAAAATGCCAGTTGATAGGATATACGTGTCTTCAACTCAACCAGCTATAGCCAAATTTTGAGAGATAATTTTCTAAAATGCTTCCTTAATCAACATCCAAGTCTTGAAACATGCAGTTCACAGAGTTTATTCCATAGAGAAAATAGGCCTTCTACCTTTGAGAGAGAAGGATAGGATAAAGAAGCAGAACCTGGCAGTTTCCATGTAACGATGTCATCCACCAAACCTTGGAGAAGATGCTATGCTTCATTTCAAACCCCCCAAGTTTCCACTATTCCCCAAGGCTGAGGCATCATGGATGACTGAAAAAATTTGGTACACTATCCCAGGAGATCTGTTCAATGAAGTTTGAGCTTGTCTTTACAAAGCAGCCCAGGGGGATATTTGGAACCACAAATTATCGACAGTTAAAATAGTAATAACTTCACTTATGGCCCTCTTTTCTTAACTAGAATCAGAAAAAATGGCTGGTGGTGGGAGAGAGGTAAAGGAAACGTGCGCAGATTCCTGCATCAGTTCAATTTCTGAACCCAAGGAATAAAAGTTTGAGTCTTGAGTTTATCTTGAGGATAAAACGGGCTGACGTTTGCTTTCTCACATGTGTGTGTCATTCCTATAGATGACTTGGTAATTCAACTCTGGAGGTCTCCTCTGTAAATTATTGTGTAACTTGTACTCATAATAAATACACACCACCTGCCTTGTAAACACTATCGACAGCACTTACAGCTTGCCATATCATTAAAATGCCAACACCTAGTTATCAAATATGATATCTGGATGCTTGAAGTTCATTTTTAATGATTGGAAATGCCCTGACCACCCTCCACCAACAAATATGGCACCAATAAACACAATGCACAGATTTGGATCCTTGTGGAATTCTTTGAACATTTTACTTGGTTCTGGAGTTTTGGATAGAATTCCTCAGATTTTTTTTTTCCCAGATGACTGACATTTGGGAATTTTCTTTATGGCCTCACTAAGTTTTATCTGCCTTTTATAGGTAAATTATGAGATTATATCTAATATACTTAGCATTTTTACGGTAACAAACAACCTCAATACATCAGTGGCTTACAATGAATGTATCTATTTTGCTCTTGTTTCATGAGGGCTGTGAGTTGCTATAGTTCTTCTGGTCTCTGCTCAGCTCTACACCCACTCATCTTCACTGGCCAGAGCACTGGCATGTCACAGGATCAAGCTCAAGGTCATGAATCAAGCAGGTATAATGAAGGCAGGGGCAAATCGTACACCACAGGAAGAGGAATATAAAATCCTATGACAGGGAGGAGGTGAATCGTGGTGAATGATAACTCAGCATACCACAAATTTTCTCAAAGTTTCTTTGGCCAATGACAAAAAAAGGGGAAGAAACCACAATGTAAATTGGTGCACGTTAGCAAAAAATTGCGCTTTGAAGTCACATCAAATATGACACATTCAGTGTGGTAAATAATACAAGGCCTTAAGGAGGAAGTCGGGAGTTGCTGAAAGTTCTTCCTTCCATTCTCCCATTTGATTCACTACTTGCTTTCCCACTGATTAAAAAGTATCAGCAACAGATAATGAACTTGTTCTTTAATAGCATAAAGAATACGGTGCTCCCCTTGCCAAAACATCTTCCCATATTTTCTTCTGGACTTGCCTTCAAAGGTGTAATCTCTTTCTCATGAATAGTCTCACTGGGGGAAAAAAAAAGGTTTGTTCTTGGAGTCTAGGTATGGATATTTGAGGAGTTCATTTGGTATCAAGTCTTATGAATCAGGTAAATGAATGGTCAAGGTGTGTAACAGAGTTAGGGTGGGCAAAATCAAAGCGGCAGCATAAAGCAGTCACGGGTTTCTTGAGTATCAGCATACTGGTTCTGAAGGTAATTTCAAATGAGCATTTCCAAGAATGTTCTCTGTGATGGTAGCATCGTTAGTATAAATGCATAGTCTCTTAAGGTGATACTTTAAAAAATAAGACTCACCTGATGATGCAAGTTCTGATTTTTGTTGTTTGTTTTATCATTTAAATTTTCATTCTCTGGTCTTGCCCATATGTATTTCACAGCTATGATCTGTAATAACATATTTAGTATTTGTTTCTGTCTTCCACAGCGAGCCAACCAGCGTTATCCAAACTGCCAACAAAGTTCTGAGAGCCTGTGAAGATCACTGCATTGTATTCATTTCCATGGGGATACAAAGTCAGTTCTGGTCCTTGGCCAGTTTTCATCAACGTGCATGTTAGATACCATCTATGAGTCCGCACAGGTACTTTAAGCTGATAGCCTCTTCAACGCTTAAGCAAAGAGAAACTGATCATTTCTGTGTATGTCCCAGTAGAAAATCCAAATAAAATTAATATGGGAGATGGCAACTGAAACATTCCCTAAAGATAGCAAACCGAGCCCGTGATGCAATGTGGGGCTCTGAAAAAAAAAATATTAAATGTTGTCCAATTGCAGGTGCATATAAAAGTATGATTATCTCTTTCTCTCCAAAGTCATGTCAAGTCTTGAAAATGTCACGTAGAAATAAACTTTGTTGAAAGAATGCCTAAAGCACATGTAAGCGCACTGTAACCCATTGACTTCCATTCTGAAAATCTACTTCCCTTCTGAAAAATCAATGAGAGATTTTCAAGCTCTCATTGTGGGAAAGGATATTCAGGAACCTGATAAGGACAGTAGTGGCGGCCCCTGGATTATGGTGGAGGGGACTCTTAATAGGCTAGACCGTTGTGAGGTCTCTGTCCTACCAGGGCACAGCTGGAACTAAACCCCCCTCTTCCCAGCCTAAACTTTAAATCTGCTTTATTTCTCTTTTCTTTCCCTCTACGCACTCCCCATTTTGGGTGGGGAGACGGGTAGGGTAATAAAAATGGAAGAATAGGGGAGCTCACGATGGGAGTGGGAATCGTTTGGTAAGGGCATGAACACCAGTGTAAACTCCAGACGAGTGTGGGCAACGGAGTGACCTCCAAATCACTCTAAATCTGCATCCTTCTTCCTGTACAGTCTTTAAAAGTACTATCTCCCACACCATCGATCTCCCCTCCTGGTCAGCTCCGCCGTGGAAACTTCTGAGCTGTAGGAAGAGTCTCCATTTCAGTATATTCACATTAAGATAAGTGCAGAAAGGAAAACTCTTCGCTGGCTGCTTTGACAGAACTCAGAAATAAGCTGCGCTGTAGCGTTCCTTTCTCCCGAGCGCTGACATTCGTGGTAAAGCACCAGCTTGCGCGTTCCCAAAGAGATTTGCTTACAAAGATCAGTATAGGAGCGGCTGATTGGGTCTCCTGAGATAGATCTCATCCTCTGACAACTCGCCGAGACCCCGCTGAATCTCGCTCTTCGCTCTTCGTGTCTAATTACCTGCCTGATACCTGAGCCTCTCCCGCCCCGCAGCCCGGCTTCGGGTGCGCAAACTCTTCCCCGAAGGCGCAGCAGACACACAGCTGGGGGGCCGGCCTGGGCGGGGAGCGGCCCCCCAGCAGCCTCTAGAAATCCACATTTTAGGGCCTTGTAGTCATTTCCTTGCTAGTGCGAGGAAAGTTTTTGTACATTTTTATAAAAGGAGGCCAGAAGAGAACACCCTCCTCTTACTTCCTAATATATTATGTCCTCCCCTGCCGAGTCCGGGGACTTAGTCTGGATTTGGTAACTGAAGTAATATAAATGTTAGCTAAGAAGTATTCTCGCAATATGGTTCCAATTTAGGCCTGTTTTGAAGTCTAAAGGCCCAATATGTCTCGTAGATTCTTCGCTGGACATTAGCGCTAATGTAATTTGCGGAGGAGCGCAGGCCGCGAGCTAGAAGGGCGCTTTCCAAGTGCTAGGGAGACGTGTGCATTCGCCGGTAGTTGCCCCCACCGCTTTTGATGTTGGGGGCTTTGCTCAGGAAATTGCCTTATACTTGCCAGGGTTTGCAGATAAATGGAGCAAGGTAAGTGCTGTACCCTGTCACCACCCTCTCTCCTCTCCAGGCTCTGGAAGGAGGCAGCCCAGGCTGAATGCAGCCTTTCTCTGCAAGCTGTTTGCACTTTACTTCAATAACATATCTCTCAGAACACTGGCTTGATTTGCGAAGACACGCCTGCATTTTCGGAGCAGTGCTGACGCACCCCCAGCCCGCGCCCGCCCCCCACCCGCAGCCCGACTCCGCGCTCACACCCGTCCCGAGCCCCCGGCTGCATCCCGGTAATGAGCATCCCCCTGGAACCGCCTGCCCTTTATCTTGCTGGGGGGACCCGCACCTTTTGAACTGCCATCTGTAGATTGTGTTGGTGCACTGACTTGTTAACTGTGCCATGCTGTGAAGGAAATGGCATGATTTAGATCAAGTGCTCAGGACGGCTGTTCATAAGAAACACTTGAGCCAAGCTGTTGCTGCTCAGAAAGTGCCCTGGGGAGAGGGGTTCCGTTTCGGGTCACGGTCCTGCCTTGTATGAGGGCAGGCGCGAAGCGCTGCAATCCCCGGGCTTCGCTGGGGCTGGAGGGAGGGGGTGGGGAGAAACATTATGAAACCATAGAAGCGAGGCTGCCAAATTAACTTCTCACCCTTTCAATCACACTCCAGAGGATAAAAGCCTAACATTTCTGCCTCAGAAACAGGCTCGGTTTACACCAAACAAGTTACTTCTCTAATTTATCAGCCCGGCCAGCTATCCTTCTAATTACTGAAAATCTCTGCTGTTTATTATGAAGCCGTGTGGGCATCGGGTGTTGGAAAGTTTTTGTGGACAGGACTTCCCCTGGACTGCTTATCAAAATCACTAAGAAACGAAAAGTTTCTGGGTTCAGTTGTTTTGTTGCCATGAAAAGGTCTTCCCTTGTCCCGACAGGCGGAAATAAACCCGGGAACTTGCCGGCTCCGGTAAGCGCGGATCATGCGATGCTCACGTGTAAATAGGAAATTTCTGCATGTAAAGCTTAATTAGGAAGACAAAAATAAAACTGAGACAGAGGGAGGGAAGAGGAGACCCGGGCAGCTTAATTCATCGACCCCCAGGCTAATACCAAGGGCACTGATTTGTCCATTATATGGAAATAGATGATTAGGGTCATTCTCCAAGACAAATTTACTTTTCTGCACACTCTAAATCTGTTTAGGCACTTTAAAGGTGTCAATTATTGGAACAGGCTAAGACTATGAATTTCTTAGTAATAGCTTTAATAACATTTTGAAATGAAAAGCAGATACCTTGAAGTCAGCCTGCTTTGAAAAGACACATGAGCAGCTCTGGTTTTAATTTGTGTAGCATTCTACATCTGGAATCTCTTATAATTAAAACTAAAAACTGAACTACCACTTCCACCTGTCAAATGATGAAAAGATGAATGCACTAATAAGTTACTAAATAGCCCAACATGATAGAGTTTACATTCTAGTTCCATACAGTAAAACAGAATTTTGGACAGGAGGCTAAAGGTCTTTGGTCATTACTAATAACACACTTTGAGTATTAACCTATATGTCCCCAACTACCGCCAGAATCTTTTTTACATTAAGAGCCCATTTTTGTAAGTCTTTGTTTTAAAAGTAAATAGAGATTTCAGAAAGAATATTCAAAATGCGTAAATTAAGAGGTGCTTTTTCATCCCACGTTTTATAGTTTCATCCCTCTTGAAACCCTTCTAATAGCTTCCTATGCTAATTGCGTGCAATTGTCAAAAAAAAATCCAGTACTAAAAAAATCCAGTATTTACAAATATTTATTAAGCAAGCACAGTATGCGTGGCTTTGTGCACAGCACTGGGGATGCAGCGCTGAGCAAGATATGTCTTTTTAGATAATTTAGAGTTCAGAAAACTTGCAGTAATTTCTTCAGAATGACAAAAACCACATTTTTGCCCCGATTCTGATAAGAAAAAGTCATTTCCTAAAGCTTTTGCTGTCACTCCAATTAAAACAACAATGGTCATTAAAATGCCCTCAGACTGTCACTGGTGATCAGAAGGTTAATTATTTAAAAATGTAAATCCTGCGTTGTAATCCCTATTGAAGCTGTTTGGAACAACTTCCCCTGTAGAGGTCGAGCTGTGTGGGCGGCCCCTAAAGGCTCATTTTTCTTATTACACAGTCTTGCTTCTCTGTCATGAAATAAAAATGGAAATATCACATTTTGAAAAGAGCATTGATTCCCCTAGAAAAAATAATGAAGAGTTTTGCCAGCCGTTGAAGGGGTCTTCCACAGGGTAGATGCTGCTTTCATGGAGGCCTTCCAGATGGTTCCGTCCAGCACAGTAACTGGTCATTGGCACTAGACAGCCGAAGGAAGGCAAGACCTAGAGGCAGCCCTAATCACAATGAACTGAGCTCTCCCTCTGTGAAAGTATGCCCAGGAAGAGAATTCCAGCATGTTCTAACTCTGTGGAGCCAGTGGGGACCCCATTAAGCTATTTGCTTTAGTATCCCTTTCTATATGGGAGCTACATTCCATTCAAGAAAAAGTAGGATTTGGCTGCTATGTACTTGTTCTTAGGCAGAGGTCACAAACTGGCTGCCGGAGCCTCCAGACAGCCTAAAGACATGTTCATGTGGACAGCATGTTGTTCTAAAGACCAAGAGGTTCACAGCAGCATTATTCACAATAGACAAAAGTTGAAAGCAACCCAAGCATCCACAGATGGATGAATGGATAAACAAAGCATGGTATTTACATACAATGGAATACTGTTCAGCCTTAAAAAGGAAGGAAATTCTGACCCGTGCTATAACCGGGATGAGCCTTGAAGACATTACGCTAAGTGAAGTAAGCCAGTCACAAAAGGACAAATGTATGATTCCGCTTCCCTGAGATACCTAGAGGAATCAAAATCCTAAATACAGGAAGTGGAATGGTGGTTGCCAAGGATGAGGGGGCAGGTGGAATGGGGAGTTACTGTTTAATGGGGGCAATTTCAATTTGGAAAGATGAAAACACTTCTGGAGATAATTTCACAACAATATCGATGTACCTAATGCAACTGAATTGTTGCACTTAAAAATGGTTGAAATGGTAAATTTTATGTTATGTATATTTTGTCATGATAAAAAGAGATTTTTACACTAAAATGGAGATTTCCAATTTTCCTAGAAACACAGAAAACCAAGTAACTGTTAACATTAGCCAGTATTCCTGAATGAGAACAGAGATTGAAACTGAGTAGCCCCTGCATGCTTAATGTATGTTTCAGGTTCCCATGGCCCCCACTTCTCCCTCTGGTCTTCTGCCCATTCCACTTCACCCATACAGACTACCTGCCAGGCCCCTGAAGTCTTCTAGTGCTCTAAGGGGCCCCCTGGATCGCTCACCCATGTGCATACGGCTTTCAAAGACTTGCCTACAATCAGATTTTAATGTGCAATACCACAATTAACACAGTCTATCCCAGGCACAGATGAGGTGAGGTGAGAGACATAAGCCAGCATCCATGACAGAAACATGATGGAGAAGCCCCTCTCCTGAAAGATGAACGCTTGCTGCTCTCTTCCACCTACCCACCTTGGGGACAAGACAGTGGATGTCACACTGTGGAGACCTACTAAGTCATGCTCCCTTACTCTATAGTTGCAAATAGGGCTATAAGCAGATGCTTACAAGTGAACTAGAGGCATTTTTTAGAAGTTTCATATTACCCATTTTTCTGATATTGACTTTGTATAAATTTATTACAGATTTTGTAGTTCAGAGTCAAGGAGCAATGAATTTAAGAATCTTTATTGAAGTCTGGATTATCCCCACACTGTGAACGTTCCTTCTGAGCCATTGACTGTCTAAGGGTTTTTCCTCTTAAATGCTACTGTCAAACGAGCATTTTAAAACATTTATCAAAAACCAATGACTGCAAACTTCAATCTGTACATTCCATACAAAGTAAACCCCAGTCTAGTGCTGATGCATAAATGATGTGTTGGTTTAATCTATTTTTCACAGGGGGTGTCTGAGAGTAGGAAAATTAAAAACAGGTAGAATGGACTATTATTACTGTCCCATAGTGTGCTTTTTTACATGAGGTCTGGATTAAGATAACATCTGGTCTATATTTCTTGAACTATTTCCCTTTTATCACAAGAAAAATCGGCAACCCATCTCACAACTGCTCTTAATTTAGATCTAAATATCACTGATGAAACATTGTACAACATGCTGTTATCTATTAAAGTGATTTCCCTGAAGGAACAGTTGATACTTTTATATATTCCAGCAAAGCTAATCATGCCAGGCCCCCTTAGTAGGACTTACCTTATAATCATATGTTCAAATGTTCCACCTAAATCACTACTTTGGTACCAAATGAGTCTTACTCTGAGATTGATTTCACTGCGTTGTTAAATACAGTGCCCCGGCCTGAGAGTCACAAATGATCAAGAATCCTTTAGGAGTACCAAATTTTTCTCTGGAGCAAACGAGCCATTGTTCCCCGCACACCGTATACTATGGGCTTTCCAGAGGCCCTTGCAAGGGAAAGACAGCAAACTGTTTTCAGCACTTTTCAGAGTTCAAGTCCTCTACAATGTAGTATATTGATTTCACAGAATAAAAACTCCTGGGTTGGGTTTTTTTTCCAGAGTTGTATAAGTTACTTCCACAGATAATAAATCAGGAAAGTATTTTCTCTAAAATTATTTTGCATACCTGTGGTGCACATTCGTTTTATTCATCGTAAACTACATCAAGACCTAGAATCACAGAAGGTAAGCCTATGCATCAACCAGTTACATGGGAAATTGCTTTCTCCAATCCCCACCTTTAATTTGGAAATATCATGTGTTCCTGATTTTTTAAAAAACACAAGAGACCAAAACACAGAAAAATTATAGGGGTTAAAACCTCAAATACAAGTAATTCTTGGATAACTGTGAAAATACAGGAATGTTCACTACAGTAGAAAATGAAATTAGAAATGCATTACATATAAAATACAGAAAGATTAGAAACAATAAAAATGTTTCTTAATAGGAGACTGATAAATTGAATTATGTTACATGTATAATATGAAAATCTTATAGCCAGTAAATAAGGATAAAGAATATTTGTATGTACTAAGGAAGGCTCTTCATGATGTGTTAGGAACAACACAACATGAATAGTTTGGTATCATTTTGTTCTTGTCATTGAAAAGAAAAAACAAAAATAGCATATATGTTGATGTGTATGTAAAAGAGGTCTGGAAGAATTCACATCAAACTGTTTTCAGTGATTAACATTAGGAATAAGGAGGGAAGAGAGCATTTTATAAATTCCTGTGGGTTTTCTAGCTTTTCACAACACACATATACTACTTTCTAAATTAAAAAAAATATATATAAAAATGCATTGAAGATAAAAAGCAAATAGGACAGAGATCAATTAGCCATTCCCTTACAGGAATAAATCATAAGAAGGGAGGTGGCTGGTGGGGAAGGGTGGGTGCCTGCAGAACAGAGCAAGAGGAATGCAATTGACAGGCATCCTGTCATCTTGTATTTTTTGGAGGGAATTCTGAGAATAAAAAGCCTTTGGAAGTTATCAGCGGTCAGGCTGGAGCCATTCATTTTTCACCTGCCTGTGTTTGTTGTCTGGCAGCCAGTCAAGGGTGCTATTAGCAGAATTAAGATCCAGAAGAAAAGATTATCCCGTAGAAGGCAAGATAAGGGCCTGGAAAGTGTGGCTGGTTATCAATATCACAATACCAAACAGGTCAGAAAGGATTCCATATAGGTTTCACTTGGAGCAGGTAATCTCTGCAAAAATAATGGAGTGACTGTTCTTCCAAAACACTTCAGTACTGCAACACACTGCAGTTCGTTTAAGATAAAGCCGCAGTTTTACCAAGAGCCCCACAACTACATTAGGCTGCAGAGTGGATAATAAAATCCTGCAACAACATTCTTTTATTCCCCCTTATTCAGTAGCCCTAGGTAATAAAACAGACTTCCATCTCTCTCCCAAGATCGTTTTTGATATTTTGAATGGCATACTTTCATTCATTTTTCTTCCCTTCTCCCTGAGAAAAGGTCTAAATGGAATTGCATAGCACGACTTGGAGGAGCAGTTATAACATTATTTAAGTATTTAATTGTTAGGCGATTTTTTAAATCACCAGTAGTAGTGTGGGTTCAAAGCAGCAACTCTTGTCCAGGGAGGTTTTGCCACTCTGGTACCGAAACATGTGTTTTCAAACAATGAATTGCAACGGTGAAGGTTTTGAGTTCATGTCAGCGCTGCAATTTACAAGAGTTCACATACAGCATGAACTTACATAGCATTTCACCATGTTGTCTATGAATCATTCAATTTTAAGCTCTGCAGCATATGGACAATTGCAAAATGTGAAGAGGTAAGAAAACACGTTTGGTATTTCCATTTTATGTATCTCATATTGGAAATAAATGGCTTTGTTCTCTCAACTATTTTTCATCTAAATGGTAAGGACTCTTTAATTTTGTTTTTTCTTTTCTTTTTTCTTTTTCTTTTTAGCAATTTCAACTAAATAGACATTCGTTTGTTCAGCTAAATAATATTTCACTGTACAGACTGTACTATTTGTACACAGATGGAGTGATCAATAACTAGCAGGTTATTTACTTTGAGTTGTAATTCTACCAGTGGTAATGGATTGACACTGGTTCATCCCTCTAATACTTCATCAATAAAACACATTCCCAAGATAGTTGCAGTTAAGGGAAGTGTCCAACCATTGACAGAATAGCCAGAATAAAGATTGTGGCATTACATCACCAATCGAGGTAACCAAGCACACCCTTAATGACCCAGGAGCCATCAATTTATCAATGAAAAAACAAAGCCAACATACATTTAAAACATAAATGGGCTTTGATATTTCTGTATAGGCATAACAGTGAGTCTGCTATAGCAATACCTGAAAATGCTCCCATTTCAGCAATGACTTTCAAAATCTTATCAAAGTTATGTGAGTAGGAATGAGACTATGCTATACCCATAAAAGGTGAATACCTTCCACAATATGTTGATTCCTTCTCCCTATTTTTTCATCTACATTCTAAAAAAGGACATTACAAAAAAGTAGGAAACTGTGGTGATTGAGTATGAATACCTCTTTTAAACAGTTTTTAATTACCAATACATGAAAACATTTTAATCATTTTTTAAATGCCAACAATACAAAGGTATGTAGAATAAAGCAAAAGCGTCCCTCAAACACCCCAACCCCTCCCCCCCCACAAAATACACATCACACGTCCCTCCTCTCTGGTAACAACGGTTAGCAATGCAAAAAGTATGTTACAGACCTTTTTCTATGTATATACATACATGTATAATGGAGAAGAATTTTTTTTAATAAATGAGATTATACTATATGTATGATTTTGTAGGCTGTTTTTCTTCCTTTAACAGTTTGTCTCACACATCATTCCAGGTCAGTATATTTAGGCCAGAAGTTGCAAGCTAGTAGCTCACAATTCACAAATCCTTTCCAATTTTTAAGATTTGTTTTCAACATACAGAAAGCCCATATTTCCTTTTTTTTTTTTTTTTTTAATGAAAAGATACAGTAACACTGTACCCAATTTGCAACATGAACCAATGAGCCACAAGAGTCCCTGTAGTGGGACCTACATTCTCGGCACACCACAAGCTCTGCCACCCCCAGCCCCATGTCCTGACTGGAACTCCAGCCCTCCAAGCTTGCTACCCCTGGTTAGATATACATCTGTGTTGGGGTGCTTGTGTGGCTCAGTTGGCTAAGTGCCTGACTTCAGCTCAGGTCATGATCTTGTAGTTTGTGAGTTCAAGTCCCATATCGGACTCCATGCTAACAGCTCCTGGCTCAGAGCTTGGAGCCCAGAGCCTACATCTGATTCTGTCTCTTTCTCTCTCTGCCCCTCCCCCTCTCATGCTCTGTTTCTCTCTCTCTCTCTCTCTCTCTCAAAAATAAACATTAAAAAAATTTTTAAAAGATATATATCCATGTTGTTCTTTTAAAAGATTGCATAATATCCCATAATATGATGCACCATAATTTATTAAATCATTTCTCTGTTTATGTCACATTTTTAATGCTCAAGCTTCCATGCTATATTTGGTTGAGTAGAACCAAATTTCATATTCAGAAATGAAATTCCCCCTTTTTTATTTGCCATCTTATTTTTTTCTGCAGTCTGAGAAGATCCTGAATCCATAACTGATAATGCCTGAACTGAAAATACAAAGGACTGTTCAATATTTTTCCCTTTGAAAAATGATATTGTAACTGAGAGAGCAGAGGCCCAGGGATAGGGAGTGGAGGGGGTGGGAGTGGATTCCAAAAGATAAAGAAAACTTAATCCAAACACTGGGATGGATTCAATGTGTTATTTAGTTAAATCAGGAGTTTTCTCTTTAAAAAAAAAAAAATTGTCTCTGGCTTAAAAGAAACAAAGACCTACTGAATAATTAAAATATTCTCTGGTATTTTCATCAGTTCTATCTGTTCTCATTCTCCTTTTTCCCCTCTTCTATACCCCTGGCTCAAAAAATCTCTAAGAGCATATAAAGTTCCCATCACAGGGGTTTGCAACTGTGAAAATGGGATGGCAATCCAAAAAGTTCAAAACGTATTCCTCTAAAGTGATGCTGTTCATATGAATACAGCTGACAGACTTCTAATAAAGGGGCCAGATCACAGTTACAATTTAGTATCTATGGTAGACACATGAGCCAAAAATCAAAGCACATGCAAAAGTGGAAAGGAGCTAGAATTTTTTTTAAATAGTCTGTCGGCCAAAATAAGAAACACACATGGAGTGACACAACTGCTATTCTCAGAGGAATAGGATTTTTGCCTATGTAACTGAACAGAAGGTAATAGTGCTGCTCAAATAAAAAGGAGACACTCAGACAAAATTTGCCCAACTCCCATGGCTGTTTTCTTGCTATTCAAATTCTCAGAAAACCCCAAAACTTGCCATTTTTTTTCTAGTGGGCTGCAGAAGATACCAGAAGTAGAGAAATTTTACATATAGCTAGTCTTCATGAGGATCATATTTATCTCTTACATATTTAGTACTTGGAAATAAACCAAAGCCTAATAATAGTCTATTGTTCAATCTGTCTTTCTAGCTGAAATTAAACTTTAATGATTCTTTACCTGCAGGCTTGAGATGTTGAGATAAAATACATGTATCTATTGAATCTCTTCTATGTGCTCAGGTATAAAGAATAATCACCTTGGGGCACCTGGGTGGCTCAGTCGGTTAAGGGTCTGATTTCAGCTCAGGTCATGATCTCACAGTTCCGTGAGTTTGAGTCCCGCATCCGCCTCTGTGCTGACAGCTCAGAGCCTGGAGCCTGCCTTGATTCTCTGTCTCCCTCTCAGTCTCTGCCCCTCCTCTGTGTGCGCTCACATGCATGCACACGCTCGCTCTCTCTCTCTCTCTCTCTCTCAAAATTAAATAAATAAACATAAAAAAAAAACTAAAGGTAGTCATCTCTGATTATTTTCAATAGCATTTGAAAGCCTTATGGAAGACAGCAATACTGCTGTTGGGACAAATAATTTTATTTAAACTAAAATCACATGTCTATTTTGAAATAACCAATCATACATTTTTAAAGTCACTTTACTGCTTGTTTGAGCTTCTTTTTAACATTTGTGGCTATATTCCCTATGCTGCACTTTACTCCCCAATACTTAACTATGTTATAACTAGAAGTTTGTACCCCTTAATCCCCTTACCTATTTTGCCTTTTCCCTTATCTTTTTTCCCTCTGGCAACCACCGGTTTGTTCTCTGTATTTATGAGTTTGTTTCTATTTTGTTTTGTTCGTTTGATTTGTTTTTTAGCTTCCACATATAAGTGAAATCGAACGGTATTTATCTTTTTCTGTCTGATTTATTTCACTTAGCATAATATCTTCTAAGTCCATCCATGTTGCTGCAAACGGCAAGATTTCATTCCTTTTTGTGGCTAAGTAATATTTACACATACACACACACCCCACACCTTCTTTATCCTCTATTGATGGACACTTAGGTTGCTCCCATATCTTTTTATTTTAATTTTTTTAATGTTTATTTATTTTTGAGAAAGAGCATGAGTGGGGGAGGGGCCAAGAGAGAGAGGGAGACACAGAATAGGAAGCAGACTCCAGACTCTGAGTTGTTAGCACAGAGCCCGACGCGGGGCTCGAACCCACAAACTGTGAGATCACGACCTGAGCCGAAGTGGGACACTTAACCGACTGAGCCACCCCGGCGCACCAGGTTACTCCAGTATCTTGGCTGTTGTAAATAATGCTGCAATGAACATAGGACTGTATATATCTTTTTAAATTCATGTTTTCATTATCTTTGGATAAATATGCTGAAGTGGACGTACAAATACGCTGGATTGTAAGGTAGTTCTGTTTTTCATTTTTTGAGGAGGCTTCATACTGTTTTCTGCTGTGGCTGCACCAAATTACGTTCCCACCACCAGGGCCGCCTTTTCTCCACATCCTCACCAACGCTTGTTATTTCTATTTGAGCTATTAGTGATACTCCAGTAGACTAAAATCAAACTTTTCAACTTGACACAAAAAACACCTTGCACTCCTCACAGGAGCATAGGACCCTGCGCTGACTGGAACACCTGGGCTCTGCAGCTGACTTAAGAGGCACCATGCACAGAGCTGCTCTAGGGTATGTAGAACACAACATTCTCTTTAGAAGAATAACAGAAATGCTTGCAATTCCTCGCAATAGTCCCTTCCCTATCCTTTGAGGTTACAGATAAAATGAAAGGTATCACTTCAGGCTATCTTTAAATGAAATCTCAAAATATCTGCTCCTTTCCTATTATTAATATCAAACAGGTCTCAATAAAAATATTTTTAATTGGAACCCCTATGATATTTCAATAGTGGCAAAGAAAACTGGTCTCAAAAACTCAAAGTCTCAGGGGCGCCTGGGTGGCTCAGTCGATTGAGCATCTGACTTCAGCTCAGGTCAAGATCTCATGGTTTGTGGGTTTGAGCCCTGCATCGGGCTCTGTGCTGACAGCTCGGAGCCTGGAGCCTGTTTCAGATTCTGTGTCTCCCTCTCTCTCTGTCCTTCCCCTGCTGTGCTCTGTCTCTCTCTGTCTCAAAAATAAATATTAAAAGAAAAATTCTAAAAAAAATTGAAATCTCAGAAGGTGATGCAGGAGTTGGAGTCTCTCAGAGCTACTCAGGCCTGGCCATGCCTGTGTCTCCCTGTGGTCTAAGCTGCCCTTCCGGTCAACATGTAGAGGGGTCAACGGCTGATAACCTTATCATGGAAACATCATGCAAATACTGGCGCCTATATGTGCCAAGCACTGTGTTACGGACTTACGGTATAAGAATGGGCAAGTCATGAGATGTAGTACCTGGGCAGACAGATGAAAATATAATTCCAAAGCATCCACTGTAGCTAGTGCCAGGATAGAGATATGCATGAGAGAGCACAGAGTAGGGACTAACTTTTGATGGAGAAGTAGGGAATGGTGAAGGAAAGCAAGATGACGTGGTATGTTAGGGTAAAGGCAAGAACTGCTTTGTCCAATTCTGGTGGTCGCTTATCCACTAGCCATCTGTTTGAATCCTAGCAGAGGTCTGCAGGTTGATCTCTCAGAGCTGTATCAAAAGCATAAATCTCCTGGCTTTGAGAGCATCTGTTTGCATTCTCTAGCTATTTTACAATGATTTCACTGGGTGATGAAACCAGATAATGATTTCTCTTCCCATCCTTCAGGCTACAGTAGAAGCAGTTACGAGAGGGAGAGCTGAGGCAGGGGAGATACCATGATCACGAGAGGGAGAGCTGATCCCAACGTGTCTCTGCTTACATATTGTCCAGAAACACCACAGTTTTACTTCAACAAAGCCTGTGCACATATATAAGTTGCAAAGACTCATGATGAAAGAGGGAACACAGAAATATGTTCTGATGAGTGTTATGTTCCATTTGAATGCTGCTATCTGGTTATCTTGTTTGAGCCAAGTTTAACATATCCTTGAATTCACAAATACACCTCCTCAGGTGTTAGCCCAAAAAAAAAAATCTCTGCTCAGTTTCCCATTGAGCTTCTTTGGTTACACAATACATTTCTAAGATCTGTGTTAGGAAACAATACAAGATACAGTGGCCTGTTTCATATTACCTAAGGAGCAGCCTGTATTTATCATAACAGTTGGGACATCCATAGAACCATGAATTCTCTACTCAGCCACAGCTTTAAACTTCTGTCCTATATGAAACACTCCAGTGCCTGTCTGTTTTAAAACAAGCTAAGTAGGAGGAACCAAGAGTTTCTAGGAATCATGGCATGGTAGACAAAACTATCTCAAAACACAAATTTAAAAACAACAAAACACTTTCTTTTTTGCCTACCAAATGGCTAAGGATTAGAAAAGCATCAATAACCAGTAAATACAAACAGAAAGAAACCAACATATATAAACATTATGAATAAGACTGAAACTTGTTCCAATCTTTTAGAGGCAATTGGACAATATGTGTCTAAACATGTACACCATCTAAACCATCAATTTCATTTCTAGGAATTTATTCTAAGAACCTAACCAGAGATGAATCCAAGGATTGATGCATTAAAAAGTATGCCCTTTCAATATACCTAAAAAAACAATTAAATGCCTAACATTTAGAGATTGGTGAAGTAAAGTGTGGTACATCCTTATATTAGAGTATTGACATTTTTTAAAAGGACATTTAATAAGGGGTGCCTGCGTGGCTCAGTCAGTTGAGTGTCCGACTTCGGCTCAGGTCATGATCTCACAGTTTGTGAGTTCAAGCCCTGCATCAGTCTCTGTGCTGACAGTTCAGAGTCTGGAACCTGCTTTGGATTCTGTCTCCCTCTCTGTCTGCCCCTCACCCACTTGTGCTCTGTCTCTCTCAAAAATAAAAATAAACATTAAAAAATATTTTTTTTAAAAAAAGGACATCTAATAAAACAGAAAATGAGATATTACATGGTGGAAACAAATTACAGAACACTAAGTACAGTATGATTATCATTTTTCAATTCACACTAATGTACTCACATAAATATATCTAAGCACAAAAAATAGATTGAACATATATCCTAAAATATTAGTGTTTTTATATATACTATGATATAAAACATATTGTATCATATGTGATGAGAATATATATTTTAATATAATAATTATTATATATAATATATAACAATATTATATATATGCTTAAAAAACGGACATGAGGTTTTATAGGAAAGCACAAAGTGAATCCTGACAAAAAAATGGCAAAGTAGAAAATTTATTTATATGCATCATGTCAAACACTTTGGGGTAGAGACAATCTGATTCCTTAAATCAAGTTTATTCTACAATATTAAAAAGGGTAGCATGGCTGAGTAGCTCAGTTGGTTAAGCATCCAACTTTGGCTCAGGTCATGATCTCATGATTCGTGAGTTCAAGCCCCACATCAGGCTCTGTGCTGACAGCTCAGAGCCTGAAGCCTGCTTCAGATTCTGTGTCTCCCTCTCTCTCTGCCCCTCCCCCACTTGCACTATGTTTCTCTTAAAAATAAATAAACATTTAAAAAAATTTTTAAAGGGTATAAATACCAATGTTCAATGCCTCAAAATAAAAAGGATATTTCTACTTTTTCCCTTCGCACAAAGCAAACTACTCACCCTTGCTAAGAAACACACTTATGTGAAACAAAGATTAATACCATGTTGGCACAAAGAGATTGCCCTTGTGCTTCAACAACCCCCGTGAATGAAGTTAACACCTTTTGCCCACTCCAGCCCTAAATATCAACCACCTAGTTCTAAGTTAAGCACAGCATGATTTCTATGGCAACCTCTGGCAACTTCTTTTAGAGGTGAAACCCAAAGAAATGACTAGCTAATTAGCAAGAATCTAATTCAGATATGCCAAGAAAGAAATACTATACATTAGTATTTATTTCCATTGCACTTTTTAAATAAACACAGTGAGATACTGTTTCCGACTACACTTCCCTTGCAGAATTACAAAATTGTGGTTTCACTGCCAGATTTAAACATGAGAGGAGAAACAGCTCAGTGGGTCTATAAACAGACGTTCAAAGATTATTGTGGGATCAAAGGACCCAAATACGGGGAGAGCTCCTGGAAGTACCCACCTGGCCACTATCTGCCCAAAACTTGGTAAGAGAACGTAGATGATAGGGGTTGCTTAGCAGCTGCTGTTTTAAAAACAAAAACCTGTCTCTTGCACATTTCATCCTTAATTCTTGACAAAGAGAAATGTCAAAAAACTTGACTCTGCTGGGGGTGGGATTAAAATGGAGTGTCAACTTTATCTTTTAAATGTCCTGTTTCCAGATAAGCCAGACCCTTAAGAGTATCCAAATATGTGATTACAAGTCCATCAGTTCTCTCTCTCTCTCTCTCTTTTTCCCTCTAGGAAAAAATAACCTTCACAAACAACTTCGTATGTGTTAGCTATTTGGGGTGAAATTTCCCTTGATTAACATCTATCTGAACCAAAAAAACAAATTATACAGAAGGTATTATAAAACTTCAGGAAATAGATATTTCCCTTGGAGAAGGTCTTAAGTGTTATACTGTTGTAGGGACCAGACGGGAGTAGGTGGATCCCCCCAGGAAGCCAGTATTCCTTTTGCCTGGGAGAGAGGGGAGGTGGGGACCTGATCTTCTGCTCTCCTTCCTTGCTACACTCACTGGCCTCCTTCTGCCTCCTTCTGAGTAGAATTCCAAATCCAAACTTTAGTAGGGCTTTTCTACTTAGAACCCCCTCTTCAAAGATATCCCCAAGAAACCAATAGATGCTCACACAGAACTACAAAATTGTTAAGGCAAGTAAGTGAAAATTTGACTGAACATATAAATGTCCCATTTTATATAGTTTCTGGGATAAATCTTAAATGTTATTCAGGCATAAAACTTTGTTGTTTGGGGCTTCCTAGGATCTAAAGTATGGATGTCAAGCAGGCATCTGCTATCCCTTACCTACCACAAAACATAATACTAAATTGGATCGATTTCTGAATGACCCCTTAAAAGTAATAAAATATATTTTAAAATGTGAAACAAAAATGATAAATTAAAAAATGATTCCTGGGGTACCTGGGTGGCTCAGTCGGTTGGGCATCCAACTCTTGGTTTTGGCTCAAGTCATGATCTCATAGTTCCACGGCTTCAAGACATGCATCGGGCTCCAAGTGTGGAGCCTGCTTGGGATTCTCTGTCTCCCCTTCTGCCTGCCCCTCACCCACTTGCGCTGTCTCTGTCTCTCTCAAAATAGACTAATAAACTTGAAAAAAAAGCAACTATTCCTGTGACTCTTTGACACTCTTAGTTAAACATCTCTCAAAGAATGAAGCAATTTTCAGAAAGATTCTTCACTAGAAAAATGTCAGCTTTAACTCAAAAGTTAACCCCAGACCTCATACATTCCAAATTTCCTTCTGACAAGCAGAAATGAGAAAAATTTGTCCACATAATTCTGGAGGAAGAAAACCTGGTATAAACTTATCCACATATCTTCAGTAATAGCCTCCCAAAACAAAGTGAAGAATGGGTTTAATATTTACAGTGCTCTTACTTTCTCAAGTCACAGGTAGAAACAAAAATGTACCATACCAAACCCCTACATAAAATTCCCAAGGGATTGAGATCAAAGCTAAGAAAAGTAATAGATAGAGCAGAGGTCTCTCACACACACCACCACCACCACCACCACCATCAACACCACCAGTTCACAATTGCCCATTTATGTATTCAGCAAGCATTCATCAAGCATTCATTGAGCATCTCCTGTATGCCCAGTAGAGTGTCAGGAACTGCATTTAAACAGTGTTATCAGTGACAACTTTGAGTTACAAACAGCAGAATCCATCCTGGCAAGTTTAAAAGGCAAAAAAAAAAAAAAAAGGAATTGATGAAACAGCACTACATATCTCAGGAATCTCCAGAAGGGCCAGGAAGCAAAACCCTGAAGCTACACAGCCAGGAATGATGCTCAGCCACAGCATAGGGATGGCTCTAAGGAAAACACCACTGCACCAATACTCAGTACCTAAGACCCTTAGGACTGGAGGCCAGGAAATATGCCACTGTCAATGCCCCTGCATATCTCCACCATCAATTTTAGCAAAAGATTGGTTCCCTCCCATGTGCCATCTCCCGCATCTTACTTCCAAATCTAACCTAGGATGGGCCCTGTCACAGAGCCCAGGTCACAGGCCTGTCCCCTGGCCACAAAGTAGCCTGAGATATGCATTTTCTGACTTCCATATTGAAAAGGTAAGCGATCACCAAAAGTTTGGGTGACCATAAGTGTTCACTGTAAGATATGACAGTCTGACAATATAATAGTATATAAACATAAACAAAAATAAAAATCTATAGGCAGTGATTACCAACATCATGCAGACATTCCTAAACATGATCTAATAAAAAATTTATGTTAAGCAATATACATATGATTTATCCGGCTTGAGCTTCTCTTCCCTAAAGGGTTATTTTCTCTGCCTTTTTACATAGTTTTATACTTAACATGAATCAGTCTAGTCATTATGTTAAGTAAAAAGAAAGCCAATTATATTTTAAAACATGGATTAAGTATTTACATGCTAGATCTAGACTTTTGCATGTAGCATGGTAGCAAAGAAAATAGACTCTGGATTCAAATTCCAAGTCCACCATTATTAGCTGTGTGTCTTTACTTCCCTACACCTTAGTTTCTGCTTCTGCTGTACCTACTATATACAATTATTTAGGGACATTAAAAAAGAAACAAGCATAGTACAGTTCTAAGCGCTGTTGGATGTTATCCAACCACTATTTAATCTTTACAGTGACATCACACACTGGCATTGTTATTCCTGTTTGAATTTTTTTTTTAACGTTTATTTATTTTTGAGACAGAGAGAGACAAAGCATGAACGGGGGAGGGTCAGAGAGAGGGAGACACAGAATCTGAAACAGGCTCCAGGCTCTGAGCTGTCAGCACAGAGTCCGACACGGGGCTTGAACTCACGGACCACAAGATCATGACCTGAGCTGAAGTTGGCCGCTTAACCGACTGAGCCACCCAGGCGCCCCATTCCTGTTTGAATTGATAAAAATGGAGAGCTGAAGTCACATGTCCAAGGTAACACCAGGGTGGTGTTGGAATTTGAATCTCAGTTTTCCAGTATCAAGCATGGATTTTTACTACCACACAGCCTGCTAAGGCTTAAAAGCCATTACAAAACTGGGGCACCTCGGAGGCTCAGTCGGTTAAGCACCTGACTCTTGGTTTTGGCTCTGGTCATGATCTCATGGTTTGTGAGTTTGAGCCCCATATAGGGCTCTCTGTGCTCTCAGCACAGAGCCTGTCTGGGATTCTCTCTCCTTCCCTTTCTGCCCCCCTCAGCTCACTCTCTCTGTCTCTCTCTCAAAAATAAATAAACTTAGGGGCACCTGGGTGGCTCAGTCAGTTAAGCACCGGGTGGCTCAGTCGGTTAAGCACCCAACTCTTGATTTCGGCTCAGGTCACAATCTCACAGTCCGTAAGTTCAAGCCCCACATCGGGCTCCGTGCTGATGGCTCAGAGCCTGGAGCCTGCTTCAGAGTCTGTGTCTGCCCCTCTCCTGCTCATGCTCTCTCTCTCTCTCTCTCTCTCTCTCTCTCTCCCTTTCTCTCTCTTTCTCAAAAATAAACAAACGTTTAAAAATTCTTTTTAATAATTAATAAATAAATAAATACATAAATAAATAAACTTAAAAAAAGCCATTACAAATAAGAACTTATAATGGCTCATGTAGGTTCTCAGAAAATCTTCCCTATCCTACTAAGCAAAGTTATATTTTTCTCCATTTGCTAGAGAAAAAAAGTATTGAAGCCCAATAAAAGAATGTTCTTTCCCCAAATGGGAAAGAGCTTTAGAGCCCCAAATATGTAGAACTAGAAGCTTAAACGCCAACCATTTTAGTCTCCTGGAAGTTATTTCACCCAGGACTATTTCACCTTTCTTCAGGTTTAACCCTGCTTCCCTTTGCCTCTTTTGTCTTCCATCATTATAGTCAGGACTTGGAACCAACAGTGAGGCAGCCACAAACTCTAGGTGTTATCCAGGCAAAATGCAAGAGGAGAGAAAACTTGACAATTGCCCAACTGGCAGCACTCATAGCTATATTAGTATTTCCCAAAGAGTATTTCCTGGAACACCTAGTTTCTTGGGATGCTAACAGATACTCCACAAAGAAAGTGTTCCTTGGTCAAGTAAATTTAGGGAATGCAGGAGAAAACAAAGTTAAACAGCTTTGCTCAGAACTTTTGATGTGCTAATGAGCATAGTGAGGCCACAAAATGAGGGTATGGTAAGCAGTGATGATTTTTTCAACCACAAAATCCTTTTTTCCCAAAGAATCAAGTAGGATTAGTGAACCATAGGACACATTTGAGAAACACTGAGGGACAAAAAAGATTTGTCATCACAGGAAAAAAAAAAAATGAGATAATTCAAATGTGACAGGAAGCTTCCAACACCACCTCAGGGAAGAAGGGATTTGACCCCTGGGCTCAAATATCCAGCTTGCTTGGCATGAATTCTGATACTATAGAAGGGCAGGTCAAGTTAAATGACTCAATGCACTCAATATTGATATTGACATGATCACTGCCCATGCTCAACATGCAACCTTCTGATTGTATTTTAGCTTCCTCTGTAGCCATCCTACAAAGAGAAGTGATATAAAGCTGATATAAATGCCTGGTGCACTCAAGAATTATATTTCTTGTTGTAAATTAATACAAATATTCCATCCAGCCAATAAGAGTATCCAGTCAACTTGGCAGATAATTTCTCAGTGTAAGTCAAACCATTGTCACTTGGGAGTTTTGCGGGCATGAGATAGTCTTTAAGCGTTCTTAGGTACTAACAAAATCCAGTTTCCAAGCCTGCAAATGTTAAGGGCAGCTAGAACCTGGGTCCTATTGCCTTTGCCAAGGAAATGTAACTTCTAGGTACTACATAGGCATCCCTTCGAGGGTTTGTTGTGCTCCTTTAAGAGTAAACATTAAGATCCCTTATGCTTTAGCTTTGGTTTGCTGCCCCCTATAACCTTAGATTCTTGAATAAATAGCTTTGAAAGGAAAATACAAATTTCCTGATTTGCCTTACTTACCAATGAACATCTCTAGGGTTCAAGTTTTGAAAGCAGGTACCCAGGTAAGCACAGTTCTCTTACTCTAACCAGCAAAATCTCAACATGCTAAAACCAAATGAACTCTGCAGTGCCACAAACAGCAAGCATGCATCTCTAATCCTGTGGGCAGGAGTCAATGTTCCATCCTGAACTTGCCAAGCTACAAGTTGGAAAGTCCATGTAAGGAGCCAGCTCTGCACTGGTCAGTTGGCTGTGCCCACAGGGATGCCTGGATTGTGAGTCTCTCCTGGAGAAAGGCCGGGGTGCTGGGGAGATCATTTTCATGAATACACTTACACTCCTCCTTTGAACAAGCACACCTGTTTTCTCTACTAACTCTGCTGCTTCGGTCACTTATGCTCTAGGGAAAGCAGTTGTAAGAAATAGCAGATGCAAAATTTACACAGCAGAGAGCATTCCATCCCTTCAGTTTACAAATTCTGCAGAAAACGACCCAAGTGGTGCAGGACTATTTTATGAACTGTGACCTCAAGCCGCTCATTGAAAATGCAGTTACTATCAAATTGTTCTTTGCAGATTTCCATTTTAAATGATAAACACATTTTGGGTTAGTTACACTTGAACCAGTCACACATTACAATACTCTTTGCAAAATGTTCATATTGTATAATATTACATTATTGCCTCAATTTTACAGATGGAGAAACTAAGGTACAAGCATCTTGTCCAAAATTTCTGCAAAATGACACAGAAAATATAAGACTGCTGTCTATTGCAAATGGCAAGATATAAAAGGAAACTACCATAAAGGAGGGTGATTGGAGTTGTAAAGTTTGTAGTGTGTTCTCTCTGGGCCAGAATCTCCTTTCAGATGGATTTGCCTGGTGAGACTTGCATGAAATCGACCTCTGAGGATAGAGTCTGGCTCTCTGGTATCATGAATGTTATTATTAAAATGAGAAAAGTGCCCCCTGGCCATTTCTAGTTCAGTGACTCAAAAATGGGGAATACGATTATTTAAAAAGTATCAAAGGTAGATAATCCAAGCAAGAGGAAAAAATACAAATTACAAATTGGAAATTGTTTTATTTCTGGGTTTCCAGCAGAAAGGATTCAAACAGGCAGAGCTTCTGCACACATCAGAGAAGGATCCTGGCTTGGGCAGGTGAATAAAGGGGGAACAGTCCTCAAACAAGGACAAATGAGAGAAGGTATGAGAGTGGAGAACAGGGGAGGATCCAGGTCTGAAGGCAATGGATGAATAAGAGACTCTAAACTATTCATCACTAAGTACAATTGTTTGATTATTTTAAGTAAGACTTCTGCATTTAATAAGGAGCACTATGAGTTTAAGAGAGTGTATTTTAATTTCTCCATGTTTACTTCACAACAGACATTTAAAATTTTTTAACATTTATTTATTTTTGAGAGACAGAATGGGACCAAGTGTGAGTGGGGTAGGGGCAAAGAGAGAAGGAGACACAGAATCTGAAGCAGGCTCCAGGCTCCAAGCAAGCATTCAGCAGAGCCCGATGCAAGGCTGGAACTCACGAACCGTGAGATCATGACCTGAGCCCAAGTCAGATACTTAACCGACTGAGCCACCCAGGCACCCCACAACAGACATTTTTAAATTCAAGACATGTTTTCAGTAAAAACCTGTCCCTTCTCTCACATTGGTGGTCCTTCAACCTGGATGCACATCAGACTTACCTGGGGAACTTGTTAAAAGTCAATTCAGGACATATCTACTGACTCTGAATTTCCAGGGCTGCTGCCTGGAATTGGCATTTTTTCAATAGTTTCTTGGTCACCAATGTTATTTGGAGACTTCTGCCTTAGATATGTCAGTATCAGGGTAGCCTGAAAAAATGTGTGACTGTGGGATCTGACTTACATAGTCCACAGCACCTTCACAATGTCTCACCAGGGCTCCTTGTCCACCATTTTAGCCCCTCTGCTTGCTGCCCCCTGGCATCTATTCTCCTTCTTTATGTCCTGTGTCCTCCACATAGCTCACGGGGGATGTTACCCTTCCTGGCTGAAACTATGCTCCTAGCACTCCCTGCCTGGTGAACGCATCCAGAGTGGGGGAACCCAGGTCACTCTTCTGCCATGGCTGTTGGATGCACCATGTCAGGGGAAGGTCCCTCCTCCCATAAGGTTTAAAATTTTTCATCAAGTCACCAAAAAACGGCTGCTATGCATTTAAATGATGTTTCCAAAATTTCTTTTCTGCAGGAATTTGGTACCAGTTTTCTTGAGACTCAGGTGGAGAGAGGTGAGGGTATCTATCTTTGGACCAAGATGAATAGATAATTTGAGTGATGTCACCCCACGTGACCCTGGGAACCATCCCTCCCTTACCACCTTTACCCCTTCACAGGTATCCCCTGCTTTCTCAGGAATAGTGGGGCTGTTCTTATTGGTCTCCTTTGTCAGGCTTTCTTAGGTGGTTTTACAGGCCTCATGGACATATGCTCCTGGCAGCCTGCTCTAGAATAACCAAATGCCCTAGAGAGCCCACAAAATAATAAGATCTCTCTTTACAAGAGAAATGTCTTCTGATGCTTGACCTCATATACTGCTCTTCTTCCTAATGGTATCTGAAAGTGCAGATATATAGTCCCCAAAGACCCTGGGGACCCTTCCAGGTTCTATGTGGCATCTCTCCTCTTAATATCTCTCTCTCCACTTTTTCTTGAGAGGTTAGTGCCACAGACCTGTTGTTACACAAACTGTTAACAATTGCTTTATGCAAAGGGTTCCATAGTGAAATCTATTTGGGAAACACTAGGTTAAAAACAAGTTACTCAGTGGCACCTGGATGTGTAAGTCAGTTAAGCGTCTGAATCCGGTTTAGACTCAGGTCATGATCTCACACTTTGTGAGATCAAGCCCCATATCTGGCTCTGTGCTGACAGCACAGAGCCTGCTTAGGATTCTCTCTCTCTCTCTCTCTCTCTCTCTCTCTCTCTCTCAAAATAAATAAATAAATAAACTTTAAAAAAAGGTTACCCAAATCCAACAATGGATAAAAAGAATTAAACACAACAACTAAGTGGGATTCATCTCAGGTATGCAAGGCTAGTTTAACACTCAAAAATCAATTAACATAATCTATAACATCAATAATTTTAAAAACAAAAATCACACAATTATATCAATAGATACAGAAAAAGCATTTGACAAAATCCAATAGCTGTTCATCACAAAAACCCTCAGTATACTAGGAATAGAGGGAAACTTGCTCAACTCGGTAAAGAATATCTACAAAAACCTACAGCAAACATCTTACTTAGTATTTGAAGCTTTCCCACTAGTATTAAGGATGTTTCCTCTCGCTACTTTTTTCAATATCTTACTGAAAGTTCTAGCTAATGTAATAAGACAAGAAAAGGAAATAAAAGACATACATATTGAAAAGAAAAAAATAAAAATGTCTTTGTTCATAGATGACATGATCATCTATGTAAAAAATTTGAAAGAACTTACCAAAAAAATCCTGGAACTTGTAAGCAATTATACCAAGGTCGTAAGGTACACAGTTAACATACAAAAAGTCAATTGCTTTCCATATGTCAGCAATGAACAAGTGGAATTTGAAATTAAAAACACATTATCAATTATATTAGCATTCAAAATATGAAATACTTAGGTATACATTTAATGAAGTATGCATTAGATCTACATAACAAAAACTACAAAACTCTGATGAAATCAAGGAAGAACTAAATGAATGGAGAGATAATTCATATGCCTGGAAGATTCATATTGTCAAGATGTCAGTCCTTCCCAACTTGATCAGTAGATTCTATGCAATCCCAATCAAAATCCCAGCAAGTTATTTTGTAGATATTGACAAACTAATTCTTAAGTTTATGTGCATAAGCAAAAGCCCCAAAATAACAACTTAATATTGAAAGAACAGAATAAAGTTGGAGGACTGACATCTGACTTTAAGACTTATTGTAAATCTACAGTAATCAAGACAGCTTGGTATCAGCAAAGGAATAGACAAATAGGTCAATGGAACAAAATAGGGATCCCAGAAATAGAGTCACATAAATATAGTCAATTATCTTTGACAAAGGATAAAAAACAATACAATGGCACAAAGATAGTCTTCCCAAAAAATGGTGCTTGAACAACTGGACATCCAGACACACACAAAAAAATAATAATAATCTCAACATAGGCCTTATACCTTTTACAAAAATTAGCTCAAAATGGATCACAGACCTAAATATAAAATCCAAAACTATAAAACTCCTAGAAGAAAACATAGGAGAAAATCTAGATGACTTTGGGTTGGGCAGTGACTTTTTAGATACAACACCAAAGGCATGATCCATGAAAGAAATAATTGGTAAGCTAAACTTCATTAAAATTAAAAACCTCTGGATCTCTTTTGCACTGCTGGTGGGACTGCAAACTGGTGCAGCCACTCTGGAAAACAGTATGGAGGTTCCTCAAAAAACTAAAAATAGAACTACCCTATGACCCAGCAATTGCACTACTAGGTATTTATCCAAGGGATACAAGTATGCTGTTTTGAAGGGATGCATGCACCCCAATGTTTATAGCAGCACTATCAACAATAGCCAAATTATGGAAAGAGCCCAAATGTCCATTGACAGATGAATGGATAAAGAAGATATGGTATATATATATATATATATATATATATATATATATATATATAT